>NC_069503.1:115579248-115694248 GCF_027579735.1 Bombina bombina
GAGGGGTTAGTAACTTTATTTAGTTGCGGGGGGCTCCGGGGGCGCCGGTATAGGGGGTAGAACAGTGTAGTTTAGTGTGAGTGCTTAGTGACAGGCTAGCAAGAAAGCTGTAAAAAAGCCGAAGAGCAGCGAGATCGGATGAGTGATAACTCTCACAGTCCGCTGCTCATCGCCCCGCGGCTTTTTTGACAGCTTTACTTGATAACTTAGGCGAATTTTTTCAGGTCCGCGGCGGCGATGTGAGGCGAGCTTAGGCGGGCGTATTGGGCCGGCGAAGGC
The DNA here is from genome assembly GCF_027579735.1 of Bombina bombina. Taxonomy (NCBI): domain Eukaryota; kingdom Metazoa; phylum Chordata; class Amphibia; order Anura; family Bombinatoridae; genus Bombina; species Bombina bombina. Next base: position 115,579,528 of record NC_069503.1, read on the forward strand.
AGGAAAGTTGACACGTTGATAACTACCCCCCATTACATTTTCTCTATGAATCATGAAACATAAAATATGGATTTATTGTCCTTTTAACATCACGATTCACTCAGAATATACCATTAGGAATTACCTACAATAAGAACATCATTAGAACAGATTACAGCTGTCACTGCTTTATAGAAGTCAGCATATGTGGGACAGAATCACAATACATACGTATATGTACATAACACGCATCACGCAATAACCAAGCACACATTTATCTATTTAATCAGCACACAATAACAGTGTAGTAAAATGCAACAACACAATGAGGATTTCATAACTAGACAGGCAGGTTGATAAATATGATGACGTCATTAGAAGCTTCAACCATACCGATTACAGCTTTAGGACTGTCCCGCCCCTTTCAGAAGTTTAGCACTCAATACTACAATACTACATATACGGAAACAACAGTTTGGAACATTATTATTTCGATTTTAATGGGACGCGTACAATATTGACATCTTGCAAATCACTTATATATACAATATTACAGATGTCAGCTGTTACTTTATCGTTTACAAACAATATTGTAGCAACATTGATCGATCAGATTCTATGCACATTATACACAACTATGCACTTTCATTCATGGCGTGGACGTGTGCTTTTTACTATAACATCGCATTTAATAAGTATTTATTACGCATATGAACAAACATCACGAAGATGCACTGTATATGTTTATATTTTACACTTTCACATTGCGATTCATTGGGTGAAAAACATAATTTCAGCAAACACCGAAAAAAACGCCCACTTGGAAAGCGTTACAAACATGCTACAATTGGGCATATTGCACTATAAATCCCCCAAACAACATGGACACAGCATCCCTTAGTGATCGACATTGTATCAAATCGCTGTGTGTTTTTTGCATACCGTGTTACCTCCTTGTGTGGTTTGCTCAGCTGTTTGGCTATGTGCTGCTTAGCTTGGGCAAATATGATGATCAGCAGTTACTTGCTGTTGGTGCTGTTGCACAAGTAGCGTTGAATAGAATCAGGCGGGCTCAGCGGCTCCAAGAGAGACAAAGGCTCGCCTGGTTCGAAGTCCTCCTGTTCACAGGGTGAGGCCCACCTTGGATAACGTGAGCGACTTCGAGGTTTATGACAAGGTATAGGCTCAATCGCGAACAGCTCATTGGCCTTTACAATGTTCTTAAACCTCATATGGAGCCACGTAGACGTATGCGTACTGCAATCCCTGGCATGACCAAGATGCTAAGTTGCATACACGTCCTGGCCTCCGGGAGTTTTCAATCCGGAGAGGGGTACATGCATGGGCTCTCTCAGCGTACTTTCTCTGGGGTTTTTGACAGCTTTCTGGATGCCATGGTATGAGTCAGTAAGCGTTATATAGGATTCCCTCAAAATAATGGTGATTGGAGGCACCTGAAGAGGGAATTCTATGCAATCGCTCGAATGCCCAATGTCTTGGGAGCAATAGATTGCACCCACATTGCGCTGCATGCTCCAGAACATGACGAGCCCTTCCGAAATCGCAAACACTTCCATAGTCTCAACGTGCAGTTTGTTTGTGACGCACGGATGCGGATTATGCAGGTGTGTGCGAATTTCGGCGGGGCTTGTCATGATGCCCGCATCCTCAGACAGTCGTCCCTGTGGCGGCAGTTTGAGGGCAGACAGTTTCCCCCTGGTTGGCTCGTTGGTGAGTACTTGTGCACAACATGGTTAAGAAGTTAGACAATAGCAACTGTAGTCTTAAAAAAATATATATGTAGCATGTCTTAGCTTAAATTGTCAGATAGAGAATGTGATTTAACCATGTCATTGTCTCTTTAAGCAAATGTCTAGTTTTAGCTCCAAACAGATATGTAGTATGTCTTAGCTTAAATTGTCAGATAGAGAATGCAATTTAACCATGTCATTGTCTCTTTAAGCAAATATCTAGTTTTAGATCCAGATATTTAGCATGTCTTAGCTTAAATGGGCAGCTCGAAGATGCAATTTAACCATTTCTTTCTCTTTTAGTAAATGTCTGCTATATGCGAAATACGCATATGTAGCATGTCTTAGCTTAAATGGGCAGATAGAGAATGCAATTTAACCATGTCATTGTCTCCTTACGCAAATGTCTAGTTTTAGATACAGATATGTAGCATGTCTTAGCTTAAATGGGCAGATAGATAATGCAATTTAACCATGTCTGTTACAAACTGCTATGTGTAACTGGCCCTTTAAATGAAAAATTGCCCTGCTTCCCTGGATTTTGGAGAAGCCTATTTGCCAGCCTCCTTCCACATGACTATGGCCCCTGGAAGATTGTGCCCCTGAGGACATATTGACTTTTGTTGGGTGTGTGTGGCCCTTTAAGAACCATCTGGGGACATATTGTGACTTTGATGAACAATGCCCCTTTAAGACTATGTCCCCAGACCTGTGAAATGACTTGTCCCTGGCTTTCTCCCACTTGGTTCAGTTTCATTGTGTGCCATTAAGAGTTAAATTTTGTTCAGCTTCAAGAAACCTATTCTAAATACAAGTCTGCTGGGATTAGCTCTAATTAGGTTTAGTGATCAACTTTCCCATTGTCTAATCAGACTAGTATTGATAAGGTGGACTGCATTGTTTTATTGTGTGTAATGTTATCTGCTGAAGTAAATGTTGTGGCCTGTCAAAGGGAGTGTCTCTCTATCTAATATCAAATGTGTGATGGGGGATTTTATGCCTCCCCCTGAGAGTGTCGTGTTTGCATGTAACCTGAATAAAAAGCAGGCTGTGTGCTCCAGCACATCAGACCTATGTTGACCCTCTAACTTGAAGCTTTGACTCATGTTTGTAGGATACAGCTTATAATCACTACAGGGATTGCTATGCTCTTCATACTCCCTTAGCTACAGGGATTGCTACAGAAGGAAGAGGTTCACCTACTGGAGCCTGGTCATAGGTCCAGGGCGCAGAGCAGACGGCGAGATACCAGCCCAGCAGCGGTGGTTCATAGAGTCTGCATTACTTATGGTGGCTACGCAGCAGTTATAGTGTCCACGGTGCTGCTGCTCCTTTGGTGAGCGCTAGGAGCATCCTTTTCTACGGTCCAACTTCCAGCCAGCCTGGAGGCAACCGTAACATTTGGCGGCAGCGGTGGGATTGGCGTCCTAGCGCAAGGAGCAGCACCACAACAGCACTGGTATCGTAAGAGAGTAATTGAGGGCAACGCTAGCCACTGCGCAGCGTCCCTACATACAGCAGCATGGAGCTGACAAGACACTGGTCAGAACCCTGTGAAGAGCACCTCAACCTGATCCGTCGCTATGAGGGCGCTGATTTCGTTCCAGAGGTAAAGAGGCGGCTAGTCCGATATGGTCCAGACCCTGCGCAGGAGGTAGTCAGTCGCATCATCCGGGAATTGGATACGGAGAACAAAGCGGCACAAGCCTTTGAGCGCCAACTGTGGAGTTTGAGGGTATGGACACCTGGTCTCTCTCCCCAGCCGCAGCATGTTCCACAGGGAGAGGAGAGCAGCGACCTCCCTCCCCAGCGGCAGTATACTGTGCAGAGGGAAGAGACAACCAGTCACCATCCCCAACCAGAGATACCAGAGGCAGCAGGCCTCATAGACTGGTCCGGGGAGGACCCCCAGCAGGCAGGTGGAGATGGGACCGCAGTCTCTCTACCGGCCCTACAGGGATGCTGGGCAGGCGGCCCAGATCCCCAGCGACAGACCCAGCTACAGGGAGGGGAGAGCATCGACCTCCCTCCCCAGCCGGAGTGTGCCTTCCAGGGAGAGGAGACAACCGGTCTCTCTCCCCAGCCGCAGCATGTTCCACAGGAAGCGGAGAGCATCGACCTCCCTTCCCAACGGCCACCGGAGTATCAGGAGGAGGAGGTAAGCCAATCTCCCCCTCCCCAGCTAACTCCTAACTTGGGCCCAGGGTTAACAGTGGAGATGTTAACCCCCACTGACCCCCACGTTCCCTTTGCCACCGGGCAGGACTATGCCCCAATTCTCCCAGCAGAAGAGCTGGCATCAGGACAGAGCGCTGCTGGCCTCTGCCCTACAGACCCCCTTGTTACAGGACTGGCCTGCAAACCCCTCACCCCAGCAGAAGCGCTGGCACCAGGGCAGAGTGCCGCTGGCCTCTGCCCCCCAAGTACCATCAGCTATTTGCCCAGCTGCGCCAGGAAGGCAGAGGATGCTACCCTTTCATCCTATAACCTGGAACCTACAGGCCAGTACTACTTATTGTGGGGGGGGCTACTGTGCTGCTAATGTTTATTTGTGGGTGGGTTGCGAGACTAACTTAGGCACTGACCGACAGAAGGTCAGGTGCCTGGTTAGTCTCCCTCCAAAAGGGGAGATATGTTACAAACTGCTATGTGTAACTGGCCCTTTAAATGAAAAATTGCCCTGCTTCCCTGGATTTTGGAGAAGCCTATTTGCCAGCCTCCTTCCACATGACTATGGCCCCTGGAAGATTGTGCCCCTGAGGACATATTGACTTTTGTTGGGTGTGTGTGGCCCTTTAAGAACCATCTGGGGACATATTGTGACTTTGATGAACAATGCCCCTTTAAGACTATGTCCCCAGACCTGTGAAATGACTTGTCCCTGGCTTTCTCCCACTTGGTTCAGTTTCATTGTGTGCCATTAAGAGTTAAATTTTGTTCAGCTTCAAGAAACCTATTCTAAATACAAGTCTGCTGGGATTAGCTCTAATTAGGTTTAGTGATCAACTTTCCCATTGTCTAATCAGACTAGTATTGATAAGGTGGACTGCATTGTTTTATTGTGTGTAATGTTATCTGCTGAAGTAAATGTTGTGGCCTGTCAAAGGGAGTGTCTCTCTATCTAATATCAAATGTGTGATGGGGGATTTTATGCCTCCCCCTGAGAGTGTCCTGTTTGCATGTAACCTGAATAAAAAGCAGGCTGTGTGCTCCAGCACATCAGACCTATGTTGACCCTCTAACTTGAAGCTTTGACTCATGTTTGTAGGATACAGCTTATAATCACTACAGGGATTGCTATACTCTTCATACTCCCTTAGCTACAGGGATTGCTACAGAAGGAAGAGGTTCACCTACTGGAGCCTGGTCATAGGTCCAGGGCGCAGAGCAGACGGCGAGATACCAGCCCAGCAGCGGTGGTTCATAGAGTCTGCATTACTTATGGTGGCTACGCAGCAGTTATAGTGTCCACGGTGCTGCTGCTCCTTTGGTGAGCGCTAGGAGCATCCTTTTCTACGGTCCAACTTCCAGCCAGCCTGGAGGCAACCGTAACAATGTCATTGTCTCTTTAAGCAAATGTCTAGTTTTAGATCCAGATATGTAGCATATCTTAGCTTAAATGGGCAGCTCGAAGATGCAGTTTAACCATTTCTTTCTCTTTTAGAAAATGTCTGCTTCATGCGAAATATGCATATGTAGCATGTCTTAGCTTAAATGGGCAGATAAATAATGCGATTTAAACATATAATTGTTTTGTTGAGGAAAATGTTGATTTTAGGGGATTTTAGTATACACAAATGAATTGTATTTTAATTTAATAATTTGCAATAATTTCTTAATATTTGTCATTTTGTTATGTTCATTATTTATAGGTGATTCTGGTTACATGAGCCGGCCTTGGCTCATTACGCCATTGCATAACCCCACCGACGAGGCCCAGGAGCGCTATAATAGGGCGCACAAGCAGACTAGGGCTGTAGTGGAGAGGATGTTTGGGCTCCTCAAAATGAGACTAAGATGCCTGGACAGGTCTGGAGGAGCCCTCCAATACAGCCCTAGGAAGGTGGCGAAGATCGTTATAGCCTGCAGCGTCCTGCATAACATTGCACAGCGAGCTGGGATGCTGCAGGCCGTCCAGGTGTCCCGAGGCCTCCTCCAAGATGAAGAGGATGACCCTGTTCTGGAGGGGCCATTCCGGGATGAGGGGCTCAATGTCAGAGCAAACATCATCAACCGCCACTTCAGACGGTAAATATAAGATAGATAGGGAGTATTGCCAATATGTGTGAATTCTAGGAAAATGAGAACTAGAGAATTGTGCAAACATGTTAGGATTGTTCATCAAATGATTATAAAAACTTATTTTGATTATTATAGGTGATGCTCCTGGCATGAATTGTATTTTAATTTAATAATTTGCAATAATTTCTTAATATTTGTCATTTTGTTATGTTCATTATTTATAGGTGATTCTGGTTACATGAGCCGGCCTTGGCTCATTACGCCGTTGCATAACCCCACCGACGAGGCCCAGGAGCGCTATAATAGGGCGCACAAGCAGACTAGGGCTGTAGTGGAGAGGATGTTTGGGCTCCTCAAAATGAGACTAAGATGCCTGGCACACTGCACCTAGCACGCACTGCACCTAGCACGCACCGCACCTAGCACGCACCGTACCTAGCACCCACTTTGCCTAGCACCCACCTTGCCTAGCACCCACCTTGCCTAGCACCCACCTTGCCTAGCACACGCTGTACCTAGCACACACTGTATCCAATACACGCAGTGCCTAGCACATGCTGTACCTAGCACAAATAATACCTGGCACACATACCTAGCACACGCCGTACCCAGCACCCGCCTTGCTGAGCACACGTTAAACCTAGCACATATTGTACCTAGAACACGCCGTACCTAGCACCCACCTTGCCTAACACACGCTGCGCCTAACACACGCTGCGCCTAACACACGCTGCGCCTAACACACGCTGCGCCTAGCACACGCTGCGCCTAGCACACATTGCACCTAGCACACATTGCACCTAGCACGCACTGCACCTAGCACACGCCGTACCTAGCACCCACTTTGCCTAGCACACGCTGTACCTAGCACACATTGCGCCTAGCACACACTGTATCCAATACACGCTGTACCTAGCACAAATTATACCTGGCACACGCCGTATCCAGCACCCGCCCTGCTGAGCACACGCTGTACCCAGCACGCGTTAAACCTAGCACATATTGTACCTAGCACACATTGCACCTAGCACACACTGTACCTAGCACATATAGTACCTAGCACACTCCGTACTTAGCACCCACCTTGCCTAGCACACGCTGAGTATACCTGGCACACATTATATCTAGCAAACGCTGTACCTAGCACACGCCGTACCCAGCACCCGCCTTGCTGAGCACACGCTGTACCTAGCAAACATTAAACCTAGCACGCACTGCGCCTATTACACACTGTACCTAGCACATAAAGTACCTAGCTCACACAGCACCTAGCACACACACACAACACCTAGCAACACACAACGCCTAGCACTCATAGCACCCAGCACAAACAATTGTGTACTATATTGACATTATGTGGAGCATTAGTTTTGACATTGAAAGAATTATACATATGAGCATCTTTCAGTACTATTTTATAGATATAAATCACATAGTAAAATACATGGTAAGCAATAGGACAGCGGTCTAAATAGTCCACAAGTAGTGGATCCTGTGTTAAGTGTTTCCCGAGGGCCCCCCCCAAAGCCCCCATAAGAAACGCTGATATATAAAGGACCTTGTAAAACATGTTAGTACGCGCTCTATAGGTGCTACACAGTGTACCTTTGCAAAATATAAATTTCCTTTATGATTTCATCATATAAGGACATGTGAACTGTCATATGTGTGCCTGGTTTAGGATTAAACCACCTATGCAAAAGGGCAAACAGGATTTATCAAATCTATAGTGGGTAAATAAACAAGACCATAAAGACCTAAATAACTTATTAAGAAATGTTCCATATGTAACTGTAAGCAACCCCCGGCACAGGAACTGTTTAATGGCAGAAGTATGTTATTCATGGGACTAAGGAACAACAAACATATCTTAGCAAATTATTTCAAAGTGTCCCACTAAGCATCAAGCTATATCGGGTGTTTAAGGAGTTATCTGAGAAGTTCTGTTTACCAGAATTTTGCTTGTTTGGAGAAAGCTCTTTCGGTACCTAGATTGAAATGTTCATGAAAAACTGTGTTGTAATCAGCCTGATGTAAATAAAGTCTCTATAAATGCTGTTAACTTTGTGGTATATATGCTCCTTATGATCGTTACTAATGGTGGGAAGAGGAGTTGTATATTAGCCACATGTGCCAGTAGTAGCAACTAAGACCCCGGGCATGGCCTATGACTGTGCAGTAGTCGTGATTGAGGGGTACACACTGAGACTCTATTAGTACCAAGTTCCCTGAAGTGGTAGGGAGAGATCCTTATCTAGATTAGGAGACTATCTCATGTTGTGTGACTCCGATTGGATACTTGGGCTAGTACAATGTGGGCCACTACCATGCAGCCAGGGTGAAGTGTTCAGGATCGGAGTTTAGGTCTAAACCTATGCCTGCATCGTTATATTTGTAATTATGGTGTCTGCGGGCTGTGGCGTTTACTAGGCAATCCCTGGGTCCTCATAGCTCTGGCGGTACGAGATCTGGCTGGTCCAGGCAAGCAAACACACAGGATCTGCTCCGCGCCACTCTGTATCGTGCAGGAAGTGTAAGTGCGACATAAGTGGCTACCGCACTGCACTGAGGCCCAACAGCTGTTCCCCGTTCACTGGGGCTTCCATCTTGCATTCAAAACATGTCAGTATTTAGAGGTGTAATATTAATTTGCACCATGGATTCATATCCAACCCCTCCTATCTCATAGTACCCAAGTCTTTTGACCATATCACTGCATATTATTATTTAGAAGCCTGTCACATGTGGTATGTGGGTCCTCTGTAGGAGCTCATATTGTAAGTGTGGCGTAGGTCATTTGTAGCGGATTTTCTGTGCAGCAGCTCACGGGCCTCTTTGAAACTGTAGAATGCTCAGGCAGATCGTAATATGCTATGGAGGTTTCCAGTTAAATAAATATTAGGCTTTTTTTTTTCCCCATACATCGTTTTCCAAACAGGATACCCTCCAGCCTTTCTAGTGCCCACAGTATAGTGCAATCGTTTAACATTTGCACTTAAATGATTTCCGTTCTAGCTGGGTACCCCGGTCCCCAGCTAGACGACATTGCCTACAGTAGCACTCTCCTCACATTTTCCACACCCCTAAGAACAAACACTGGGCATTTCTAGCATTTATAATGGCCGTGACGTCACAAAGTCTAGGAGATAGCAACGTGGTAAAAAAGCACATATCCTTTATGTAAAGCAGTCATGACTCCTCCTATGCGGCCAATACATCTGTTGGCACCATACCTTGGTGCCGAGTGTGTGCATGCCTCTTCCGCTGTCTCCACACTCCCCTTCCATCTGCCCAGTGTTCGTGGCTTGCGTTTTAAAATTTTGATAGCAGGGGTTAAGTGGTAATGCAGCCTAAAGCAGCAACGTGGTATGTGTGAGTTGGCAGCATCTTCACACTGCATATCCATGTTGCGGTGCTGCCTGCCCGGTGTGAGAAAAATATATAGGGCTTAACTTCTGTATTGTTTGCCCCACTATGAATGAAATATCTTCTAATGGCTGTATTTAGCCAGCTTTACCTTAAAGGGACATTTTAAAAATATTTAATTTAGTGAATCATAGACAATACAAATTTTATTTAAACAACATTTAAATGTACTATTATCTAATTATATTCAGTCTTTCAATATCCTTTGTTAAAGAAATAGCAATGCACATGGGTTAGAGTTAGACAATGACATAAGGCATCTATGCGCAACCAACAATCATCAGCAAAAGAGCCTATCTAGATATGGTTTTCAGTCAAGAATATCAATCAAAAAAAGGTAATGAGATAATAAAACTAAATATGACGTTGTTTGAACATTGTATTATCCATCTAAATCAGTAAAGAACATATAGCTTAATGTCCCTTTAAGGTAAAGCTGGCTAAATACAGCCATTAGAAGATATTTCATTCATAGTGGGGCAAACAATACAGAAGTTAAGCCCTATATATTTTTCTCACACCGGGCAGGCAGCACCGCAACATGGATATGCAGTGTGAAGATGCTGCCAACTCACACATACCACGTTGCTGCTTTAGGCTGCATTACCACTTAACCCCTGCTATCAAAATTTTAAAACGCAAGCCACGAACACTGGGCAGATGGAAGGGGAGTGTGGAGACAGCGGAAGAGGCATGCACACACTCGGCACCAAGGTATGGTGCCAACAGATGTATTGGCCGCATAGGAGGAGTCATGACTGCTTTACATAAAGGATATGTGCTTTTTTACCACGTTGCTATCTCCTAGACTTTGTGACGTCACGGCCATTATAAATGCTAGAAATGCCCAGTGTTTGTTCTTAGGGGTGTGGAAAATGTGAGGAGAGTGCTACTGTAGGCAATGTCGTCTAGCTGGGGACCGGGGTACCCAGCTAGAACGGAAATCATTTAAGTGCAAATGTTAAACGATTGCACTATACTGTGGGCACTAGAAAGGCTGGAGGGTATCCTGTTTGGAAAACGATGTATGGGGAAAAAAAAAAGCCTAATATTTATTTAACTGGAAACCTCCATAGCATATTACGATCTGCCTGAGCATTCTACAGTTTCAAAGAGGCCCGTGAGCTGCTGCACAGAAAATCCGCTACAAATGACCTACGCCACACTTACAATATGAGCTCCTACAGAGGACCCACATACCACATGTGACAGGCTTCTAAATAATAATATGCAGTGATATGGTCAAAAGACTTGGGTACTATGAGATAGGAGGGGTTGGATATGAATCCATGGTGCAAATTAATATTACACCTCTAAATACTGACATGTTTTGAATGCAAGATGGAAGCCCCAGTGAACGGGGAACAGCTGTTGGGCCTCAGTGCAGTGCGGTAGCCACTTATGTCGCACTTACACTTCCTGCACGATACAGAGTGGCGCGGAGCAGATCCTGTGTGTTTGCTTGCCTGGACCAGCCAGATCTCGTACCGCCAGAGCTATGAGGACCCAGGGATTGCCTAGTAAACGCCACAGCCCGCAGACACCATAATTACAAATATAACGATGCAGGCATAGGTTTAGACCTAAACTCCGATCCTGAACACTTCACCCTGGCTGCATGGTAGTGGCCCACATTGTACTAGCCCAAGTATCCAATCGGAGTCACACAACATGAGATAGTCTCCTAATCTAGATAAGGATCTCTCCCTACCACTTCAGGGAACTTGGTACTAATAGAGTCTCAGTGTGTACCCCTCAATCACGACTACTGCACAGTCATAGGCCATGCCCGGGGTCTTAGTTGCTACTACTGGCACATGTGGCTAATATACAACTCCTCTTCCCACCATTAGTAACGATCATAAGGAGCATATATACCACAAAGTTAACAGCATTTATAGAGACTTTATTTACATCAGGCTGATTACAACACAGTTTTTCATGAACATTTCAATCTAGGTACCGAAAGAGCTTTCTCCAAACAAGCAAAATTCTGGTAAACAGAACTTCTCAGATAACTCCTTAAACACCCGATATAGCTTGATGCTTAGTGGGACACTTTGAAATAATTTGCTAAGATATGTTTGTTGTTCCTTAGTCCCATGAATAACATACTTCTGCCATTAAACAGTTCCTGTGCCGGGGGTTGCTTACAGTTACATATGGAACATTTCTTAATAAGTTATTTAGGTCTTTATGGTCTTGTTTATTTACCCACTATAGATTTGATAAATCCTGTTTGCCCTTTTGCATAGGTGGTTTAATCCTAAACCAGGCACACATATGACAGTTCACATGTCCTTATATGATGAAATCATAAAGGAAATTTATATTTTGCAAAGGTACACTGTGTAGCACCTATAGAGCGCGTACTAACATGTTTTACAAGGTCCTTTATATATCAGCGTTTCTTATGGGGGCTTTGGGGGGGGCCCTCGGGAAACACTTAACACAGGATCCACTACTTGTGGACTATTTAGACCGCTGTCCTATTGCTTACCATGTATTTTACTATGTGATTTATATCTATAAAATAGTACTGAAAGATGCTCATATGTATAATTCTTTCAATGTCAAAACTAATGCTCCACATAATGTCAATATAGTACACAATTGTTTGTGCTGGGTGCTATGAGTGCTAGGCGTTGTGTGTTGCTAGGTGTTGTGTGTGTGTGCTAGGTGCTGTGTGAGCTAGGTACTTTATGTGCTAGGTACAGTGTGTAATAGGCGCAGTGCGTGCTAGGTTTAATGTTTGCTAGGTACAGCGTGTGCTCAGCAAGGCGGGTGCTGGGTACGGCGTGTGCTAGGTACAGCGTTTGCTAGATATAATGTGTGCCAGGTATACTCAGCGTGTGCTAGGCAAGGTGGGTGCTAAGTACGGAGTGTGCTAGGTACTATATGTGCTAGGTACAGTGTGTGCTAGGTGCAATGTGTGCTAGGTACAATATGTGCTAGGTTTAACGCGTGCTGGGTACAGCGTGTGCTCAGCAGGGCGGGTGCTGGATACGGCGTGTGCCAGGTATAATTTGTGCTAGGTACAGCGTGTATTGGATACAGTGTGTGCTAGGCGCAATGTGTGCTAGGTACAGCGTGTGCTAGGCAAAGTGGGTGCTAGGTACGGCGTGTGCTAGGTGCAGTGCGTGCTAGGTGCAATGTGTGCTAGGTGCAATGTGTGCTAGGCGCAGCGTGTGCTAGGCGCAGCGTGTGTTAGGCGCAGCGTGTGTTAGGCGCAGCGTGTGTTAGGCGCAGCGTGTGTTAGGCAAGGTGGGTGCTAGGTACGGCGTGTTCTAGGTACAATATGTGCTAGGTTTAACGTGTGCTCAGCAAGGCGGGTGCTGGGTACGGCGTGTGCTAGGTATGTGTGCCAGGTATTATTTGTGCTAGGTACAGCATGTGCTAGGCACTGCGTGTATTGGATACAGTGTGTGCTAGGTACAGCGTGTGCTAGGCAAGGTGGGTGCTAGGCAAGGTGGGTGCTAGGCAAGGTGGGTGCTAGGCAAAGTGGGTGCTAGGTACGGTGCGTGCTAGGTGCGGTGCGTGCTAGGTGCAGTGCGTGCTAGGTGCAGTGTGCCAGGCATCTTAGTCTCATTTTGAGGAGCCCAAACATCCTCTCCACTACAGCCCTAGTCTGCTTGTGCGCCCTATTATAGCGCTCCTGGGCCTCGTCGGTGGGGTTATGCAACGGCGTAATGAGCCAAGGCCGGCTCATGTAACCAGAATCACCTATAAATAATGAACATAACAAACTGACAAATATTAAGAAATTAGTTCAACTTATTAAATTAAAATACAATTCATGCCAGGAGCATCACCTATAATAATCAAAATAAGTTTTTATAATCATTTGATGAACAATCCTAACATGTTTGCACAATTCTCTAGTTCTCATTTTCCTAGAATTCACACATATTGGCAATACTCCCTATCTATCTTATATTTACCGTCTGAAGTGGCGGTTGATGATTTTTGCTCTGACATTGAGCCCCTCATCCTGGAATGGCCCCTCTAGAAAAGGGTCATCCTCCTCATCTTGGAGGAGGCCTCGGGGTGCCTGGACGGCCTGCAGCATCCCAGCCCGCTGTGCAATGTTATGCAGGACGCTGCAGGCTATAACAATCTTCACCACCTTCCTAGGGCTGTATTGGAGGGCTCCTCCAGACCTGTCCAGGCATCTTAGTCTCATTTTGAGGAGCCCAAACATCCTCTCCACTGCAGCCCTAGTCCGCTTGTGCGCCCTATTATAGCGCTCCTGGGCCTCGTCGGTGGGGTTACGCAACGGCGTAATGAGCCAAGGCCGGCTCATGTAACCAGAATCACCTATAAATAATGAACATAACAAACTGACAAATATTAAGAAATTAGTTCAACTTATTAAATTAAAATACAATTCATTTGTGTATACTAAAATCCCCTAAAATAAACATTTTCCTCAACAAAACAATTATATGTTTAAATCGCATTATTTATCTGCCCATTTAAGCTAAGGCATGCTACATATGCATATTTCGCATGAAGCAGACATTTTCTAAAAGAGAAAGAAATGGTTAAACTGCATCTTCGAGCTGCCCATTTAAGCTAAGATATGCTACATATCTGGATCTAAAACTAGACATTTGCTTAAAGAGACAATGACATTGTTACGGTTGCCTCCAGGCTGGCTGGAAGTTGGACCGTAGAAAAGGATGCTCCTAGCGCTCACCAAAGGAGCAGCAGCACCGTGGACACTATAACTGCTGCGTAGCCACCATAAGTAATGCAGACTCTATGAACCACCGCTGCTGGGCTGGTATCTCGCCGTCTGCTCTGCGCCCTGGACCTATGACCAGGCTCCAGTAGGTGAACCTCTTCCTTCTGTAGCAATCCCTGTAGCTAAGGGAGTATGAAGAGTATAGCAATCCCTGTAGTGATTATAAGCTGTATCCTACAAACATGAGTCAAAGCTTCAAGTTAGAGGGTCAACATAGGTCTGATGTGCTGGAGCACACAGCCTGCTTTTTATTCAGGTTACATGCAAACAGGACACTCTCAGGGGGAGGCATAAAATCCCCCATCACACATTTGATATTAGATAGAGAGACACTCCCTTTGACAGGCCACAACATTTACTTCAGCAGATAACATTACACACAATAAAACAATGCAGTCCACCTTATCAATACTAGTCTGATTAGACAATGGGAAAGTTGATCACTAAACCTAATTAGAGCTAATCCCAGCAGACTTGTATTTAGAATAGGTTTCTTGAAGCTGAACAAAATTTAACTCTTAATGGCACACAATGAAACTGAACCAAGTGGGAGAAAGCCAGGGACAAGTCATTTCACAGGTCTGGGGACATAGTCTTAAAGGGGCATTGTTCATCAAAGTCACAATATGTCCCCAGATGGTTCTTAAAGGGCCACACACACCCAACAAAAGTCAATATGTCCTCAGGGGCACAATCTTCCAGGGGCCATAGTCATGTGGAAGGAGGCTGGCAAATAGGCTTCTCCAAAATCCAGGGAAGCAGGGCAATTTTTCATTTAAAGGGCCAGTTACACATAGCAGTTTGTAACATATCTCCCCTTTTGGAGGGAGACTAACCAGGCACCTGACCTTCTGTCGGTCAGTGCCTAAGTTAGTCTCGCAACCCACCCACAAATAAACATTAGCAGCACAGTAGCCCCCCCCACAATAAGTAGTACTGGCCTGTAGGTTCCAGGTTATAGGATGAAAGGGTAGCATCCTCTGCCTTCCTGGCGCAGCTGGGCAAATAGCTGATGGTACTTGGGGGGCAGAGGCCAGCGGCACTCTGCCCTGGTGCCAGCGCTTCTGCTGGGGTGAGGGGTTTGCAGGCCAGTCCTGTAACAAGGGGGTCTGTAGGGCAGAGGCCAGCAGCGCTCTGTCCTGATGCCAGCTCTTCTGCTGGGAGAATTGGGGCATAGTCCTGCCCGGTGGCAAAGGGAACGTGGGGGTCAGTGGGGGTTAACATCTCCACTGTTAACCCTGGGCCCAAGTTAGGAGTTAGCTGGGGAGGGGGAGATTGGCTTACCTCCTCCTCCTGATACTCCGGTGGCCGTTGGGAAGGGAGGTCGATGCTCTCCGCTTCCTGTGGAACATGCTGCGGCTGGGGAGAGAGACCGGTTGTCTCCTCTCCCTGGAAGGCACACTCCGGCTGGGGAGGGAGGTCGATGCTCTCCCCTCCCTGTAGCTGGGTCTGTCGCTGGGGATCTGGGCCGCCTGCCCAGCATCCCTGTAGGGCCGGTAGAGAGACTGCGGTCCCATCTCCACCTGCCTGCTGGGGGTCCTCCCAGGACCAGTCTATGAGGCCTGCTGCCTCTGGTATCTCTGGTTGGGGAAGGAGACTGGTTGTCTCTTCCCTCTGCACAGTATACTGCCGCTGGGGAGGGAGGTCGCTGCTCTCCTCTCCCTGTGGAACATGCTGCGGCTGGGGAGAGAGACCAGGTGTCCATACCCTCAAACTCCACAGTTGGCGCTCAAAGGCTTGTGCCGCTTTGTTCTCCGTATCCAATTCCCGGATGATGCGACTGACTACCTCCTGCGCAGGGTCTGGACCATATCGGACTAGCCGCCTCTTTACCTCTGGAACGAAATCAGCGCCCTCATAGCGACGGATCAGGTTGAGGTGCTCTTCACAGGGTTCTGACCAGTGTCTTGTCAGCTCCATGCTGCTGTATGTAGGGACGCTGCGCAGTGGCTAGCGTTGCCCTCAATTACTCTCTTACGATACCAGTGCTGTTGTGGTGCTGCTCCTTGCGCTAGGACGCCAATCCCACCGCTGCCGCCAAATGTTACGGTTGCCTCCAGGCTGGCTGGAAGTTGGACCGTAGAAAAGGATGCTCCTAGCGCTCACCAAAGGAGCAGCAGCACCGTGGACACTATAACTGCTGCGTAGCCACCATAAGTAATGCAGACTCTATGAACCACCGCTGCTGGGCTGGTATCTCGCCGTCTGCTCTGCGCCCTGGACCTATGACCAGGCTCCAGTAGGTGAACCTCTTCCTTCTGTAGCAATCCCTGTAGCTAAGGGAGTATGAAGAGCATAGCAATCCCTGTAGTGATTATAAGCTGTATCCTACAAACATGAGTCAAAGCTTCAAGTTAGAGGGTCAACATAGGTCTGATGTGCTGGAGCACACAGCCTGCTTTTTATTCAGGTTACATGCAAACACGACACTCTCAGGGGGAGGCATAAAATCCCCCATCACACATTTGATATTAGATAGAGAGACACTCCCTTTGACAGGCCACAACATTTACTTCAGCAGATAACATTACACACAATAAAACAATGCAGTCCACCTTATCAATACTAGTCTGATTAGACAATGGGAAAGTTGATCACTAAACCTAATTAGAGCTAATCCCAGCAGACTTGTATTTAGAATAGGTTTCTTGAAGCTGAACAAAATTTAACTCTTAATGGCACACAATGAAACTGAACCAAGTGGGAGAAAGCCAGGGACAAGTCATTTCACAGGTCTGGGGACATAGTCTTAAAGGGGCATTGTTCATCAAAGTCACAATATGTCCCCAGATGGTTCTTAAAGGGCCACACACACCCAACAAAAGTCAATATGTCCTCAGGGGCACAATCTTCCAGGGGCCATAGTCATGTGGAAGGAGGCTGGCAAATAGGCTTCTCCAAAATCCAGGGAAGCAGGGCAATTTTTCATTTAAAGGGCCAGTTACACATAGCAGTTTGTAACAGACATGGTTAAATTGCATTATCTATCTGCCCATTTAAGCTAAGACATGCTACATATCTGTTTGGAGTTAAACTAGACATTTGCGGAAAGAGACAATGACATGGTTAAATTGCATTCTCTATCTGCCCATTTAAGCTAAGACATGCTACATATGCGTATTTCGCATGAAGCAGACATTTACTAAAAGAGAAAGAAATGGTTAAATTGCATCTTAGAGCTTCCCATTTAAGCTAAGACATGCTACATATCTGGATCTAAAACTAGATATTTGCTTAAAGAGACAATGACATGGTTAAATTGCATTCTCTATCTGCCCATTTAATCTAAGACATGCTACATATCTGTTTGGAGCTAAAACTAGACATTTGCGGAAAGAGACAATGACATGGTTAAATTGCATTTTCTATCTGCCCATTTAAGCTAAGACATGCTACATATATTTTTTTAAGACTACAGTTGCTATTGTCTAACTTCTTAACCATGTTGTGCACAAGTACTCACCAACGAGCCAACCAGGGGGAAACTGTCTGCCCTCAAACTGCCGCCACAGGGACGACTGTCTGAGGATGCGGGCATCATGACAAGCCCCGCCGAAATTCGCACACACCTGCATAATCCGCATCCGTGCGTCACAAACAAACTGCACGTTGAGACTATGGAAGTGTTTGCGATTTCGGAAGGGCTCGTCATGTTCTGGAGCATGCAGCGCAATGTGGGTGCAATCTATTGCTCCCAAGACATTGGGCATTCGAGCGATTGCATAGAATTCCCTCTTCAGGTGCCTCCAATCACCATTATTTTGAGGGAATCCTATATAACGCTTACTGACTCATACCATGGCATCCAGAAAGCTGTCAAAAACCCCAGAGAAAGTACGCTGAGAGAGCCCATGCATGTACCCCTCTCCGGATTGAAAACTCCCGGAGGCCAGGACGTGTATGCAACTTAGCATCTTGGTCATGCCAGGGATTGCAGTACGCATACGTCTACGTGGCTCCATATGAGGTTTAAGAACATTGTAAAGGCCAATGAGCTGTTCGCGATTGAGCCTATACTTGTCATAAACCTCGAAGTCGCTCACGTTATCCAAGGTGGGCCTCACCCTGTGAACAGGAGGACTTCGAACCAGGCGAGCCCTTTGTCTCTCTTGGAGCCGCTGAGCCCGCCTGATTCTATTCAACGCTACTTGTGCAACAGCACCAACAGCAAGTAACTGCTGATCATCCATATTTGCCAAGCTAAGCAGCACATAGCCAAACAGCTGAGCAAACACACAAGGAGTAACAAGGTATGCAAAAACACAAAAGCGATTTGATACAATGTCGATCACTAGGGATGCTTTGTCCATGTTGTTTGGGGGATTTATAGTGCAATATGCCCAATTGTAGCATGTTTGTAACGCTTTCCAAGTGGGCGTTTTTTTCGGTGTTTGCTGAAATTTTGTTTTCACCCAATGAATCGCAATGTGAAAGTGTAAAATATAACATATACAGTGCATCTTCGTGATGTTTGTTCATATGCGTAATAAATACTTATTAAATGCGATGTTATAGTAAAAAGCACACGTCCACGCTAACATGAATGAAAGTGCAAACTTGTGTATAATGTGCATAGAATCTGATCGATCAATGTTGCTGCAATATTGTTTGTAAACGATAAAGTAACAGCTGACATCTGTAATATTGTATATATCTAAGTGATTTGCGAGATGTCAATATTGTACGCGTCCCATTAAAATATCAATAATAATGATGTTCCAAACTGTCGTTTCCGTATATGTCGTATTGTAGTATTGAGTGCTTAACTTCTGAAAGGGGCGGGACAGTCCTAAAGCTGTAATCTGTATGGTTGAAGCTTCTAATGACGTCATCATATTTATCAACCTGCCTGTCTAGTTATGAAATCCTCATTGTGTTGTTGTATTTTACTATATTGTTATTGTGTGCTGATTAAATAGATAAATGTGTGCTTGGTTATTGCGTGATGCGTGTTATGTACATATACGTATGTATTGTGATTCTGTCCCACATATGCTGACTTCTATAAAGCAGTGACAGCTGTAATCTGTTCTAATGATGTTCTTATTGTAGGTAATTCCTAATGGTATATTCTGAGTGAATCGTGATGTTAAAAGGACAATAAATCCATATTTTATGTTTCATGATTCATAGAGAAAATGTAATGGGGGGTAGTTATCAACGTGTCAACTTTCCTGCCTTCGCCGGCCCAATACGCCCGCCTAAGCTCGCCTCACATCGCCGCCGCGGACCTGAAAAAATTCGCCTAAGTTATCAAGTAAAGCTGTCAAAAAGCCGCGGGGCGATGAGCAGCGGACTGTGAGAGTTATCACTCATCCGATCTCGCTGCTCTTCGGCTTTTTTACAGCTTTCTTGCTAGCCTGTCACTAAGCACTCACACTAAACTACACTGTTCTACCCCCTATACCGGCGCCCCCGGAGCCCCCCGCAACTAAATAAAGTTACTAACCCCTAAACCGCCGCCCCTAGACCCTGCCGCAACTCTGATAAATGTATTAACCCCTAAACCGCCGCTCCCGGACACCGCTGCCACCTACATTATACCTAGTAACCCCTATCCTGCCCCCCCATACCGCCGCTCTCTATAATAAAGTTATTAACCCCTATCCTGCTGATCCCGCACCTCACCGCAAATAAATAGTTTAACCCCTAAACCGCCGCTCCCTGAACCCGCTGCAACCTATATTAAATTTATTAACCCCTATCCTGCCCCCCCTACACCGTCACCACCTATAATAAATTTATTAACCCCTATCCTGCCCCTTACTACACCGCCGCCACTGTAATAAAACTATTAACCCCTAAACCTAAGTCTAACACTAACCCTAACACCCCCCTAACTTAAATATTAATTAAATAAATCTAAATAATATTTCTATTATTAACTAAGTTAATCCTATTTAAAACTAAATA
This sequence comes from Bombina bombina, assembly GCF_027579735.1. Classification (NCBI taxonomy): domain Eukaryota; kingdom Metazoa; phylum Chordata; class Amphibia; order Anura; family Bombinatoridae; genus Bombina; species Bombina bombina. The sequence continues at coordinate 115,599,586 of NC_069503.1, forward strand.
CTTACCTATAAAATAAACCCTAATATAGCTACAATATAAATAATAATTATATTGTAGCTATTTTAGGATTTATTTTTATTTTACAGGTACCTTTCAATTTATTTTAACTAGGTATAATAGCTATTAAATAGTTATTAACTATTTAATAGCTTACCTAGCTAAAATAAAGAGAAATGTACCTGTAAACTAAAAACTAACCTAAGTTACAATTACACCTAACACTACACTATACTTTAATAAATTATTCCTATTTAAAACTAAATACTTACCTGTAAAATAAACCCTAAGATAGCTACAATATAATTAATAATTACATTGTAGCTATCTTAGGATTTATATTTATTTTACAGGTAACTTTGTATTTATTTTAGCTAGTTAGAATACTTATTAAATAGTTATTAACTATTTAATAACTACCTAGCTAAAAGAATTACAAAATTACCTGTACAATAAATCCTAACCTAAGTTACAATTAAACCTAACACTACACTATCATTAAATTAATTAAATAAATTAACTACAAATAACTACAATTAAATACAATTACATAAACTAACTAAAGTACAAAAAATAAAAAAGCTAAGTTACAAAAAATAAAAAAAATAAGTTACAAACATTTAAAAAAATATTACAACAAGTTTAAGCTACTTACACCTAATCTAAGCCCCCAATAAAATAACAAACCCCCCCAAAATAAAAAAAATGCCCTACCCTATTCTACATTAAAAAAGTTCAAAGCTCTTTTACCTTACCAGCCCTTAAAAGGGCCTTTTGTGGGGGCATGCCCCAAAGAATTCAGCTCTTTTGCCTGTAAAAGAAAAATACAACCCCCCCCAACATTAAAACCCACCACCCACATACCCCTAATCTAACCCAAACCCCCCTTAAAATAACCTAACACTAATCCCCTGAAGATCATCCTACCTTTAGTCGTCTTCACTCAGCCGAGCCACCGATGGAACTGAAGAGGACATCCGGACCGGCAGAAGTAATCATCCAAGGGGCGCTGAAGAAATCTTCCATCCGATGAAGTGATCCTCCAAGCGGCGCTGAAGAAATCTTCCATCCGGGCGATGTCATCTTCCAAGAGGTGCTGAAGAAGTCTTCTATCCGGGCGAGGTCATCTTCGAAGCCGGGTCTTGAATCTTCATCCCGCCGACGCGGAACATCCTTCTTTCCCGACGGACTACTGACGAATGAAGGCTCCTTTAAGGGACGTCATCCAAGATGGCGTCCCTTCAATTCCGATTGGCTGATAGGATTCTATCAGCCAATCGGAATTAAGGTAGGAAAACTCTGATTGGCTGATTGAATCAGCCAATCAGATTCAAGTTCAATCCGATTGGCTGATCCAGTCAGTCAATCAGATTGAGCTCGCATTCTATTGGCTGTTCCGATTGTAACTTAGCTTTTTTTATTTTTTGTACTTTAGTTAGTTTATGTAATTGTATTTAATTGTAGTTAATTTATTTAATTAATTTAATGATAGTGTAGTGTTAGGTTTAATTGTAACTTAGGTTAGGATTTATTTTACAGGTAATTTTGTATTTCTTTTAGCTAGGTAGTTATTAAATAGTTAATAACTATTTAATAACTATTCTAACTAGCTAAAATAAATACAAAGTTACCTGTAAAATAAATATAAATCCTAACGGCTAGATTTAGAGTTTTGTCGGTAACGACCCGAAAAGCTAACGCCGGCTTTTTTCTGGCCGCACCATAAAAATAACTCTGGTATTGAGAGTCCACATAAAGGCTGCGTTAGGCTCCAACAAAGGGGGCGTAGAGCATATTTAACGCAGCTTCAACTCTCGATACCAGAGTTGCTTACGCAAGCGGCCAGCCTCAAAAACGTGCTCGTGCACGATTCCCCCATAGAAAACAATGGGGCTGTTTGAGCTGAAAAAAAAACCTAACACCTGCAAAAAAGCCGCGTTCAGCTCCTAACGCAGCCCCATTGTTTGCTATGCGGAAACACTTCCTACGTCTGCACCTAACACCCTAACATGTACCCCGAGTCTAAACACCCCTAACCTTACACTTATTAACCCCTAATCTGCCGCCCCCGCTATCGCTGACCCCTGCATATTATTATTAACCCCTAATCTGCCGCTCCGTAAACCGCTGCTACTTACATTATCCCTATGTACCCCTAATCTGCTGCCCTAACATCGCCGACCCCTATATTATATTTATTAACCCCTAATCTGCCCCCCACAACATCGCCTCCACCTGCCTACACTTATTAACCCCTAATCTGCCGAGCGGACCTGAGCGCTACTATAATAAAGTTATTAACCCCTAATCCGCCTCACTAACCCTATAATAAATAGTATTAACCCCTAATCTGCCCTCCCTAACATCGCCGACACCTAACTTCAATTATTAACCCCTAATCTGCCGACTGGAGCTCACCGCTATTCTAATAAATGTATTAACCCCTAAAGCTAAGTCTAACCCTAACACTAACACCCCCCTAAATTAAATATAATTTACATCTAACGAAATTAATTATCTCTTATTAAATACATTATTCCTATTTAAAGCTAAATACTTACCTGTAAAATAAATCCTAATATAGCTACACTATAAATTATAATTATATTATAGCTATTTTAGGATTAATATTTATTTTACAGGTAACTTTGTAATTATTTTAACCAGGTACAATAGCTATTAAATAGTTAAGAACTATTTAATAGTTACCTAGTTAAAATAATAACAAAATTACCTGTAAAATAAATCCTAACCTAAGTTACAATTAAACCTAACACTACACTATCATTAAATTAATTAAATAAAATATCTACAATTACCTACAATTAAACCTAACACTACACTATCAACACATTAATTAAATACAATATCTACAAATAACTACAATGAAATAAACTAATTAAAGTACAAAAAATAAAAAAGATCTAAGTTACAAAAAATAAAAACATATTTACAAACATAAGAAAAATATTACAACAATTTTAAACTAATTACACCTACTCTAAGCCCCCTAATAACAAAGCCCCCCAAAATAAAAAAATGCCCTACCCTATTCTAAATTACTAAAGTTCAAAGCTCTTTTACCTTACCAGCCCTGAACAGGGCCCTTTGCGGGGCATGCCCCAAGAAGTTCAGCTCTTTTGCCTGTAAAAAAAAACATACAATACCCCCCCAACATTACAACCCACCACCCACATACCCCTAATCTAACCCAAACCCCCCTTAAATAAACCTAACACTAAGCCCCTGAAGATCATCCTACCTTGTCTTCACCTCACCGGGTATCACACCGATCCGTCCTGGCTCCGATATCTTCATCCAACCCAAGCGGGGGCTAGATCAGCCAATAGAATGCGAGCTCAATCTGATTGGCTGATTGGATCAGCCAATCGGATTGATCTTGATTCTGATTGGCTGATTCCATCAGCCAATCAGAATATTCCTACCTTAATTCCGATTGGCTGATAGAATCCTATCAGCCAATCGGAATTCGAGGGACACCATCTTGGATGACGTCCCTTAAAGGAGCCGTCATTCTTCAGTTGGACGTCGCCGGATGAAGATGGGTCCGCGGTGGAGGTCTTCAGGATGGAGCCGGTCCTCATCGGATGAAGATAGAAGATGCCGCTTGGAAGATGATGGTTGCCGGTCCGGATCTACTCTTCTTCCCGGATAGGATGAAGACTTTGGACCCTCTTCTGGACTTCTTCAGTGGATGTCTAGCCCCCACTTGGGTTGGATGAAGATATTGGAGCCAGGACGGATCGGTGTGATACCCGGTGAGGTGAAGACAAGGTAGGATGATCTTCAGGGGGTTAGTGTTAGGTTTATTTAAGGGGGGTTTGGGTTAGATTAGGGGTATGTGGGTGGTGGGTTGTAATGTTGGGGGGGGGTATTGTATGTTTTTTTTTACAGGCAAAAGAGCTGAACATCTTGGGGCATGCCCCGCAAAGGGCCCTGTTCAGGGCTGGTAAGGTAAAAGAGCTTTGAACTTTAGTAATTTAGAATAGGGTAGGGCTTTGTTATTTTATTAGGGGGCTTAGAGTAGGTGTAATTAGTTTAAAATTGTTGTAATATTTTTCTTATGTTTGTAAATATTTTTTTATTTTTTGTAACTTAGTTCTTTTTTATTTTTTGTACTTTAGTTAGTTTATTTCATTGTAGTTATTTGTAGGTATTGTATTTAATTTATTTATTGATAGTGTAGTGTTAGGTTTAATTGTAGGTAATTGTAGGTATTTTATTTAATTAATTTATTGATAGTGTAGTGTTAGGTTTAATTGTAACTTAGGTTAGGATTTATTTTACAGGTAAATTTGTAATTATTTTAACTATTTTAGCTATTAAATAGTTCTTAACTATTTAATAGCTATTGTACCTGGTTAAAATAAATACAAAGTTACCTGTAAAATAAATATTAATCCTAAAATAACTATAATATAATTATAATTTATATTGTAGCTATATTAGGATTTATTTTACAGGTAAGTATTTAGCTTTAAATAGGAATAATTTATTTAATAAGAGTTAATTAATTTCGTTAGATTAAAATTATATTTAATTTAGGGGGTGTTAGTGTTAGACTTAGCTTTAGGGGTTAATACATTTATTAGAATAGCGGTGAGCTCCAGTCGGCAGATTAGGGGTTAATGTTTGAAGTTAGGTGTCGGCGATGTTAGGGAGGGCAGATTAGGGGTTAATACTATTTATTATAGGGTTAGTGAGGCGGATTAGGGGTTAATAACTTTATAATAATAGCGGTGCGGTCCGCTCGGCAGATTAGGGGTTAATAAGTGTAGGCAGGTGGAGGCGACGTTGAGGGGGGCAGATTAGGGGTTAATAAATATAATATAGGGGTCGGCTGTGTTAGGGGCAGCAGATTAGGGGTACATAGCTATAATGTAGGTGGCGGCTCTTTGCGGTCGGCAGATTAGGGGTTAATTATTGTAGGTAGCTGGCGGCGACGTTGTGGGGGGCAGATTAGGGGTTAATAAATATAATATAGGGGTCGGCGGTGTTAGGGGCAGCAGATTAGGGGTACATAAGGATAACGTAGTTGGCTGTCGGCAGATTAGGGGTTAAAAAAATTTAATCGAGTTGCAGCGATGTGGGGGGACCTCGGTTTAGGGGTACATAGGTAGTTTATGGGTGTTAGTGTACTTTAGAGTACAGTAGTTAAGAGCTTTATAAACCGGCGTTAGCCCAGAAAGCTCTTAACTACTGACTTTTTTCCTGCGGCTGGAGTTTTGTCGTTAGAATTCTACCGCTCACTTCAGACACGACTCTAAATACCGGAGTTAGAAAAATCCCATTGAAAAGATAGGATACGCAATTTACTTAAGGGGATCTGCGGTATGGAAAAGTCGCGGCTGAAAAGTGAGCGTTAGACCCTTTTTTGAGTGACTCCAAATACCGGAGGTAGCCTAAAACCAGCGTTAGGAGCCTCTAACGCTGGTTTTCACGGCTAACGCCAAACTCTAAATCTAGGCCTAAGATAGCTACAATGTAATTATTAATTATATTGTAGCTATCTTAGGGTTTATTTTACAGGTAAGTATTTAGTTTTAAATAGGAATAATTTATTAAAGTATAGTGTAGTGTTAGGTGTAATTGTAACTTAGGTTAGTTTTTAGTTTACAGGTACATTTCTCTTTATTTTAGCTAGGTAAGCTATTAAATAGTTAATAACTATTTAATAGCTATTGTACCTAGTTAAAATAAATTGAAAGGTACCTGTAAAATAAAAATAAATCCTAAGATAGCTACAATATAATTATTATTTATATTGTAGCTATATTAGGGTTTATTTTAACGGTAAGTATTTAGTTTTAAATAGGCTTAATTTAGTTCATAATAGAAATATGATTTAGATTTATTTAATTAATATTTAAGTTAGGGGGGTGTTAGGGTTAGTGTTAGACTTAGGTTTAGGGGTTAATACATTTATTACAGTGGCGGCGGTGTAGTGGGGGGCAGGATAGGGGTTAATAAATGTATTATAGGTGGCGACGGTGTAGGGGGGGCAGATTAGGGGTTAATAAATTTAATATAGGTTGCGGCAGGGTCAGGGAGCGGCGGTTTAGGGGTTAAACTATTTATTTATTTGCGGCGAGGTGCGGGATCGGCAGGATAGGGGTTAATAACTTTATTATAGGGGGGGCAGGATAAGGGGTTACTAGGTATCATGTAGGTGGCGGTGGGCTCCGGGAGCGGCGGTTTAGGGGTTCATATGTATAGAGTAGTTTGCGGTGGGCTCCGTGAGCGGCGGTTTAGGGGTTAATCATTTTATTTAGTTGCGGCGGTGTAGGGCGGGACAGATTAGAGGTGTTTAGACTCGGGGGTTCATGTTAGGGTGTTAGGTGCAGACATCTCCCATAGGAATGAATGGGATGTCTGGCAGCAGCGAACTTGTACTTTTGCTATGGTCAGACTCCCATTGATTCCTATGGGATCCGCCGCCTCCAGGGTGGCGGTTTGAAAACCAGGTACGCTGGGCCGTAAAAGTGCCGAGCGTACCTGCTAGTTTTTTGATAACTAGCAAAAGTAGTCAGATTGTGCCGCACTTGTGTGCGGAACATCTGGAGTGACATAAGAATCGATCTGTGTCGGACTGAGTCCGGCGGATCGAAGTTTACGTCACAAAATTCTACTTTTGCCGGTCTCTAGCCTTTGATAACTAAGGCGAATCAGCCTCGCCACAAATACGCTGCGGAATTCTAGCGTATTTGAGGTTGACGGCTTGATAACTACCCCCCAATGTGTTTTTTTGGCCATAATATCAATGCACATGTATGAGTGAATGATAAAAGTCCTGTATGTGCATCCATTAATGATCATGTGTTGAGCCTATGTAGATATGCTGTTGATGCAAGCATATGAGTTGAATAAATGAAATGCTATAATAGAGGTAAATGAGAGGTGTTTCCAATTGTCTACTGTTTGTGAATAATGAAATGTAAAAATACTTTTTCAGTCCGTTTAAATCTGATGTAATTTCTCCAAAGAATTTGTTCTTATTGATGGTGATTTGTATTTGAGATAATGTAAATTTCTCCAACAATTTGATGTTGTAGTGAATTTCACAGAAGTAAAAGCCATAAGTCCATAAGGAACTAGTAATTTCTTGATGTATTTGTCATAGCGGGACTAACGAAAGAAAGAATTAGGTATTTTCCCAATTGTAACGCTGGTATTACGAGTTTTCTTGTGTACGTTTTTTCCGTGCGTTAGGTAAATCTACCTGTTGCGTGCACGAGCACGTCTTCCCCATAGAAGTCAATGGAGGATAAAAATGTGTGTCTAAATAAAATGCAAGACTTGTTTTGAGCGTAAAGTGAGTGACGTCATGTTCTTGTGTGAAAAAGTATCTAAATCGTGTTAATTTCGTAATAAAAATCTTATTTGTGCATGTAATATGGTGTATATTGTTTGTATGTATCGATTAGTGTATGTATGTGATAATATTTGTAGTTAGATGTAGCTATATGAGTGTCTGTTCCCGTCAGTCTATGTAAGTCAATAGAAAATGGTTTTCTCTGGCTTTTTTTTCCAAACACCCGAGATCTCGTAACTTTGATCCATTCTATTTTGAGCTGAAAATATCAAATCTTCAAAATAAATATAGTGTAGTGTTTGTATAAGTGTAAGTGTAGTTTGTGTAATTTTTTTTTGTGATTCGTGGATGTTTTTGTTAGCGGTATATGTTAACTACTGGGTCTGGGTTGAAGTTAATGATTTGAGCGTATATGGATATTTTTGTTGCGTTAGGGAAACTAGTAATACCAGCGGGCGTTAAAAAGCAGCGTTAGGACCGGCCAAACGCTGCTTTTTGACCCTAACGCAAAACTTGTAATCTGGCTGTATGAATTTAAAAAGAGCAATAGATTGTTTTGTGATAAATGTAGTTCTGCACCAGTACCAGATCAGTGGGATAAACGTTCTGATGATAAACAGGTGCAGCTAATAGAAATAAGAAATGTATTATAAAATAACCTCATTAGAAATAAAATAATATGCAGATCACAAGATATTTATGATTAGATCAGTAAATGTGATGAGACTGATACAACAGGGCCATAAGCTGAGTGATATTTATTACTGGAGCAAATAGCAGCTTCACACTAATATTAAATGAAAATGGTTTATCTGGGCTCTACAGTTAATTATAAACCTATAGGGAAATACAGGATTCTGCTAGGGTGATTCTTAAATGTAAATGTAAATTTTGATGCTAAACTGCCCGGTTTTTAAAAATTTGATTAAAAACAGGGGCACTTTAATTCATCAAAATTTACATTTAACTCCTGTTGTGAAAAAAAACCTTACCTTTTAAACTTGACAGCAGCTTCCTCCGCCCGTTGCAAAGCCTCTTCCTGGGTCTAAAATGAGGAATCCGGCTTCCTCCAATCACGGCATTGAAACAGACACTGATTCTCCTGGGGGGGAAGCCGTGACTGGAGGATGACCTATCCATCATTTCTGAAATCAGAAATGGCTTGCGACAACCGGAGGAAGCTGGAGCTGCTGTCAAGTTTAAAAGGTAAGTTTTTTTTCACAACAGGAGTGAAATGTAAATTTTGATGAATTAAAGTACCCCTGTTTTTAATAAAAAATTTAAAAACCGGGCACTTTAGCATCAAAACTTACATTCACTTTAAGAATCTGTTGCTCATTGGATAACCGGAACAACCCCCACAAATGTATTACTGGGCAGACCTCCTCATGCTTGAAAATATGGCTTGGTTCTGCTATAAACATTCATTTTACAAACTGCTATAAATCATTATGTATTAAATTAGCTTTTTTAATGGAAGAACTAAACAATAAATTCATTAGCACAGCATGAAAAATATAGAAAACAAATTAAATATGTACAGTTTAGTTTTTTTTACATAAACTCAGTTTCTTATATGAAGTGAAATGTTTATCATAACAAAATACAGAACACTTGACCCCCTGTCAAACTTCCGTCCCCTTTAAACCTTATTTACCTTCAAACTTACTCTATAAATAAATACACTGAGACTTGTCGTTTGGTAAAATTCTGGCCACAGCCTTTTATTTAAATAACAATTTTGAGAACACATAAATAAATAACTTTAATAACTAGAACCAGCTAGAAACACCAAACGGAAATGCTAGTCCCCATTGTCAAAACATCATCCTCTCCTTTTATTGTTGACCAGGCCGTACTTTAGATTACCTGGACTTAAATAAGTCTGTTATTTAACCCACAAATCCAAGGAACCCTGTGTCCAAGAAGTTACTTAAAACTGCTCTTTCACCCCGTGGGGAGATTAACCCATTCAATTATGGCCATAGTCAACTTGTTTACGTGAGGGGATTAACACCCGCCATAGACTGAACTGACTAACAGACAGCCCAGACCCGCCACCCCTCACACCAACTCGTTTAGCACTTCTTGGATCCCCAAGATGAACAGTCTCAAGCCAAAAATATTAAGGTGTATGCCATCATCCGAATAAAATTTGTCATTACCAACATCCTCCAAGTCCCTGTGATAAATCACCACACCTCCTACCCTTCGCATAAAGGCTGCAACCAGCTTATTAACTTTCTTACGACTATTATTCAACCTGTCATGATTCCAGGCCGACCTCCACACCAACCTAGGAACAATGTTCAACCATAAAACGGTTAAACCCGGATCAGTTCCAGTAATCTAGCTAGGTCCCTTTTGATCCTATGTACCAATTCCCTTTGGGGCAAAAAACCTAGGTCGTTACCACCCACGTGGACCACTAAGATATTTGGGGGTGTAAATTGTTTAGCATGGTTAATCACCAACAACAACAACTGGTCCCATCTGAGACCCCTGACTCCGAACCATATCAAAACCCAGCTGTAGACCATCTGACTTGACCGCTGCCGCTATTCTGGCCCAATAAATAAATGAGTGTCCAACCACCCATACGTGTACCGGACCTATAACAAAATAAACAGACAACCATAAGCGACTTAGACTCTCAAGTGCGGCCGCACATAAGAACGAAACCTGGAAGAAGTCCATCTACCCACATTCTTGATAACGTTCTCCCCCAAACCTAACATCGCAGCTTCAGTGGCCGCCCCAATTCTGAAGGAATAGAATCCAAAGTCTCTAGGATTCAAACCTAACTCTGCCAATGCCTTTGCCAACACGGCCCTGAACTGAAATTGTGACAAAGCCCCACCATCTTCGTGTATCAACAAAGATCCCCAACATTTGGCCTGAAACATAAATATTTACTAATGGCAGCACAAGGACAAACTGAAACCCCTGTCGGGAAAAGCACCACTGACTTCCCTTTTCCCAACTGATCAGTTTTGGATTTTTTTTAATATAAATGGGCACTTGCGAGTCCGTAACCACCACATCCTCTACTCCCAACCCCCCGTGTGACCAAGTATTGCCACTAACTAATTCTGAGATCCTGAATGCCCCAAAGAATGCCAACACAAACACGGCCGTAAACAGAGAGGCTTCATATACAGATAAACACACTTTCCTCAAGACCACCACCAACCTATCCAACAGTGAAAAAGAAACATGGTGTCGTCTGTCCATTGTACGCCCTGCCCCTTTCTTCAGACCTTTAACAATCTGACGTACACAAAATAATTTAGTCAAATCTCTCCCACCCATCAACTTGAAACGAAACGCCAGTGCTGCTAGTTTTTTATCGATCATAGAGTGGGACAACAAACCAGTTCCCCACTCCCACAACAAGTGCAGTAGCACCTCCACACAAGCTCTGTCACCTTCCACAATACCATGCCCGGCAAGTAAAGCTTCCCATTCCGCCAAAACTTTTGCATATGCAGACCATGTGCTTAGTGCTAAGGAAGACCTCACCAAATTTGCTATTCCTCCATGCCAAGGTTCCATAACCAGATCGGAAAGGACTTCCCCACCTTGTCCGCCTGAGGTGCCAGCTCCCAAAAGCGTTGCCACTGCAAGCGAGAAAGAGCATCCGCTAATGAGTTGTTAACCCCGGCTATATGCTTTGCTCTCACCATGGCATTCAAACGCATGCATTGGAACACTAACATCCTCAACAATCTGATGACAGACGGCGAAGACACCGTTAGCGTATTCACCGCCGTAACCACTCCCATATTGTCAGAATAGAATAGCACTGACCTGTTCTCAAATGTCCTATCCCACACATGTATAGCCACCAATACTGGAAACAATTCCAGAAAAACCAAGTATTTGGTCAAACCAACCTCTTTCCAAATTAGCGTATTCACCGCCGTAACCACTCCCATATTGTCAGAATAGAATAGCACTGACCTGTTCTCAAATGTCCTATCCCACACATGTATAGCCACCAATACTGGAAACAATTCCAGAAAAACCAAGTATTTGGTCAAACCAACCTCTTTCCAAATTAGCGTATTCACCGCCGTAACCACTCCCATATTGTCAGAATAGAATAGCACTGACCTGTTCTCAAATGTCCTATCCCACACATGCATAGCCACCAATACTGGAAACAATTCCAGAAAAAACAAGTATTTGGTCAAACCAACCTCTTTCCAAATGTTCGGCCATTCAGCAGCACACCACTCGTTCTGAAAAATCGATCCAAAACCCACGCTGCCTGCTGCATCCGTGTACAACCCCAATTCATCACATGTGAGTCTGGGAGCTTGTATCAAAGCAGACCCGTTAAAATTGCTAAGGAAATCCGCCCAGACTCGAAGGTCGCATTTAATTTCCTTAGAAAGCTGCACAAAATGATGAGGACGACTTACTCCGGAAGTAGCCAAGGCTAAGCGCCTGGAAAATATTCTTCCAATGGGAATAATGCGACAGGCAAAATTAAGTTTTCCCAATAACGATTGCAACTCCCTCAACCAATTTGCAAATCAAACACCTTGGTCTCAGGAAGTCTGCATTCCATGTTATCCGAATCAATTACAATTCCCAGAAAGCTGAGCACTGTTGAAGGCCCCTCCGACTTCTCGTCCACTATAGGCACCCCGAATTCTCTAGCAATTTCACAGAAAGTATCCCTCAGCCTTGTACAAACCTGGGAGCCCGCCGACCCAACGAACAAAAAATCGTCCAGGTAATGAACCATGGAAGACAAACCAGATTGCTCGCGAGCAACCCATTCGAGAAATGAACTAAAAGTCTCAAATAGAGAGCATGAGATTGAACACCCCATGGGAAGACACAAATCGACATAAAAAGCTCCATCAAAAAAACACCCCAACAACCTATGCGAGGCTGGATGAACCGGCAAAAGGTGGAAAGCTGCCTCTATATCCACTTTAGCCAATAGTGCGTGACTAGCCGCCTCTCTGACCAAAGCCACAGCCTGGTCGAAAGAGGCATATTTAACAGACACCAACTCCGCTGGGATACCATCATTCACTGATTGCCCGTCGGGATATGACAGATGGTGGATCATCCTAAAAGTTCCCGAATCTTTTTTTGGAACAACGCCGAGGGATGAAATATGCAAACCTACAATAGGAGAAGAAGAGAATGGGCCCGCCATTCTCCCCAACTCAACCTCCCTGTGAATCTTCTCCCTAACCATCTAAGGCCGCTCTCTTGCCAATTTCAAGTTACCTGAAGCCAGAGTCGAGCCGCCAACTGACGGGATAACAAAACCATAAGTGAACCCGTGCAGCAGAGTGGCAGCTTTTTATAAAAAATCCCTGTTTACTGCCGTAACGGCCTAGCCACTGCCCCATCTTTTCCACTCGGATTGGAGTTGACCCCTTTGTCAGACCAGTCCGGTCTACCGGGCAATTTCCCTTTTTTGAAACACTTGGCATAGGGGTGTCCACTACCATCGCAGCCGGAGCACTCATGGTGAAATTTGCATGTGGAACCCCACTTGCACTGCCCTTCATTAAAGGCAAAACACAATCCTTTTTTAAAGGGAGGGGCCGACAAACCGGACATAGCCGGTCCGCCGGCGTACACCCGAAAGGGCTGTGAAGCACGCAGAGGCGTCATAACCTTCAACCATAACCCCATGTACCGATCATCCCATTTAATTTCTGCTTTAACTGCCAGTTGCTGATGAAAATGTTCGTCATACGACCACCAGGCCATACCCCCATAAGTGCGTTGTGCTGCAGCTACCTCATCCAAGTAACAAAACAGAGAGGTGCCTTGCTCAGGAAACTTTTCCGCCATCACACTTGCATATATAACGAAGGCTTGGAACCAATTAGTAAATGTTTTAGGTAGTTTCCTATAACGTTTTTTCCGTTCATCTTCCTCTTTTTTGGAAGCCTCTTTCTTAGAATCCTCAGGCAATTCGAAGGATTGCTCCAGAGGCAACAAGGAGAACAACTCAATGTACTCCCTTCTCCAAATTTTCTCTTTTGTCTCATTTGTTAAATGTAACCCCAAAGGTCCAATTGAGCATAAGCATGATCTGGACATAGCCGTGTCCGCCACCCTCAGCTCTGAACCATCTTTAACTTTGTCATTCCCATTAGGCTGCAGTAGTACCAGTCCGGACTGAGCTGGCTGCCCAGTCCCAGCCGTCAAAACTGTCACTTCAGACCCCCTGTCACTTAAGCCTGACACTACCGCTGGAGCTGGAACCACACCCTTATCTGGAACCCATGCTCTGGCAGCAGGGGGAGAAGGAACTGTAGCCACCCTTGATGTCTCCACCCTCCTCAATATTTCCTGGATACCCTCCAAAATCTTCACCGAAGCAGAATCACTGGCAGCCCACTCATTACCCACACTTCCACTCCCTTCCCCAATGTTTAAAGATTGAGACGGATTACCTGCGGGAGCCGCGACATCCACCTCCTGTACCGAATCCCTCGCCATTCGATCTGTCCCACCACCGCTCTGGTCCAATTCCACAGACCGTAACTGATCCGATTGTACCTGTAAAATAGTATGTTGAGATACGTCCCTATACGGAAATGATCCCCTTTTGACCTGACCAGAGGGACAGGCCGTTCCCACAGAAAAACATCCCTTTTTCTTTTTATCCTGGAAGGCCCCACACCCTCCGATAACCTCTGTACCCCACCTCTTCTTTTAACACTTCCACTACCCCTGTACTCTTGATGTCCCTGCGCAATCACAGTGTCAGCCTTGGCAGTTGCCCTAATTCTCCTCACGGACTCCCTGTCCACCTCAAACCTCACCTCCTTTCTTCCCGCTGATACCCCAGCACCTACCACACTGTCTACGGGTTTTGTCCCATCAAAAACAGCACCGTTATCTGGATCCAATCTAATAGAACTCGTCCAGGAATCAGCCAGATGGAAGGCGTCTGCCTCCTCGCCATCCATGGATTCCTCCACTCTGGGACCTGTGTGATGAGTTCTAGATTTATCTGCTGAATAAATCATTGGAGAAGTTGAGACATTCATTATCCTACTCCTCCCATCACAAGAAACACCCTCCCCTGTGGCAACCCGCAAGACGTCTCCATGAGACTGCTGGTGAACCTGCACATTTCTAAAATGACTCCTTGCTGGAGGGGAAGGGGTACAAAATCTTCACTTTCTGAGGGGCTAGAGAAAGACTCAATTGCCCCTTCTTCCATCCTAGGTTGTTGAAAGCCCCTCTCCTTAACAGCCCCCTTTGCACGTCCTCTAACTCTTGAAGTGCCAGCAACAGAGGAAACCCTGCCCCTATGTTTTGATCCCTTAATGGGCCGCGTGCCAAATCCTGATCTATGAACCTGACCTCTATCAGGCCACCTCTGACTGTAACAGGAAGGCCTCACATTAACACCCCCTCTAGAAGGAGCCCCAGTAACTAGGGGTGGGTAGACTATCCCCACATTTGAATGGCCCACACTAGCAACAGGAAGGGGATCGAGGACAATAATAGTGTCACTGTCTCCAGGAGGGGATGAAAGTGAAAGTGGCCCCCCTTATCCATGTGACTGATAAGCTCGTGACCCCCCCTAACCCCCTCAGGCTCACTTAAGTCATCAATCAGCCCCAGGCTAATGGCTGCCACATCAGGCCCCACAGGGCCGTGTATCGTGTCCTGCTCTCTTGTCTCACCTGCTTCCACTGCATCCCGAACCAGGAGTACCTCCGCATCCACACGCATCTGCGCCAACACTTCTTGCTGCGCCACTGACTCTGCCTCCTTGACAACAGGAGAAACTGCATGACCTTGATGAACTAATGATCTGACCTCACTACCCTGGTTCTGACGTTTTGTAACAGCCCCCTGGCTCATCTCAGGACTGAGCCTTTCAGGGGGGCGGGATCTCCGAGTGGAACATTGCCGTGGTGGATCCACCTCAGATTGCCGGGAAACCGCCGCCGCAGGGATAACACTGGCCAGCTGATCCTGTACCAAGAGAGGTCCCCTTTCATTGGCCAGCTCCCTGAGCCTCTTAAGCAGCTCCTCAACTTCCATGCTGCCAGTAACACAGAGCTGCGCAACTTGCTGCCTTCACTTGTTATTTTTCTAATCCAAGATGGCCGCCGCCATCCCACTTACATACCTGTCTCCTAAGACCCACCCCTTCCTGTGCATCGTAGGAACTGTCTCCTCCCAGGGGTCAAAGGCCCCTTCCCTTAATGCTCTGCAACGTCCAGGGGCTAACTATTTTATCATCATTATATAAAACACAACAGTGTGAGGCTGTTAATAAAGATTTATGTCAGGTTTTGCATAATACCGTTTAGCAGAAGCTCTGTAAGTATGAAGTCTCTCTGGTTCCTCCTGTGATATCACTGAGTGTTACACAGATATTTATACTAATGTGGGAGTGTCACCTTTTTCTGTGTGACTCACATGAGTACAACTTGTCATTTGGGAGACAATGAGAGGGTCACACCTGGACTTTTGTTCTCATATAGATGTCTATTGTCCCCTCTGGTGTCACATGAATACAGAGTCCCTGCCTCCCCCTCAGGGTGTGATTATCATATGGATAAGTAAGGAGGAAACAAACTGTTTATTTAAATGTGAGAGATTTTCTGTTGTGTCCTAAAATATCTCAGGATACAGCATTATATTATGTTTTTATTGATGGGAATTGTAACCTTAACAGAACTTAGTTGCAAACAGATGTATAATATTAACCTGTTATTAGATACATATGAGATACATATATAGGAGCAGCAATACACTACTGGGAGCTAGCTGAACACATCTAGTTATCTAATCACAAGAGATAAATGTGTGCAGGCACCAATCAGCAGCTAGTTCCCACTAGTGGAGGATATGTGCATATTCTTTTTTAAACAAGGGATACAAAGAAAACAAAGCACATCCAAAAGAA
The DNA here is from genome assembly GCF_027579735.1 of Bombina bombina. Classification (NCBI taxonomy): domain Eukaryota; kingdom Metazoa; phylum Chordata; class Amphibia; order Anura; family Bombinatoridae; genus Bombina; species Bombina bombina. The sequence goes on from NC_069503.1 coordinate 115,615,833, forward strand.
GTTAATTTAAAGGGACATGAAACCCATTTTTCTTTCATGATTCAGAAAGAGCATGGAATTTTAAACAAATTTCCGATTTACTTCTATTGTCTAATTTGCTTCATTCTCTTTATATCATTTGTTGAAAAGCATATGTAAATAGGCTCAGTAGCTGCCGATTGGTGGATACAAATGGGTGACTTGTGTGATTGACTCACCCATGTGCATTGCTATTTCTTCAACAAATGATATCTAAAGAACTAAGCAACATAGAAGTAAATTGGAAAGTTCTTTAAAATCGTATTCTCTATCTGAATTATGGAGTGAAGTAATATATAGTGATCTGCGCCACGTGGAAAAACGCACAGACTCAATGAATTGTAGCGATTACCTAACACAATCGCTCTAAATGAATAATATATAGAGAAATGTAAGGAGCGCCACCCTCAGGAGGGTTGCTTAAGTGCGTTATGAAGGATACGTGGATAAGGTATCTTTGGGATATAAGTGAATGTGATATTTGTACTGGGGGTCACATGAAAAAAAACAAAAGAAAATAATAGTAATACTCCATAGATTGTGCTGCAAATTGAAGGATATAAAGGAGGTGACTGCATCAGTGCAGTGAAACATCTGATACGTAGCTGACTGTTTCACTACACTGACACGCAGTCACCTCCTTTGTAGCCAGCATATTTGTTTGTGCAGCTACCACACATATCCTGCAATTTGCAGCACAATCTATGGAGCATTACTATTATATTCTTTTGTTTTTTCTTTTTTCATGTGACCCCCATTACAAATTATCACATTCACTTATATCCCAAAGATACCTTATCCACGTATCTTCATAACGCACTTAAGCAACCCTCCTTTGTGGGAGGCGCTCCTTACATTTCTCTATATATTACTCTATCTGAATTATGAAAGAAAAGTTTTTGGTTTCATATCCCTTTAAAGTTTCTTAAAAAGAAATGCTCTATCTGAATCATGCATTTTTAAAGGGACACTCAAGTCAAAATAAACTTTTATAATTTTTCAGAAAGAACCTGCAGTTTATAGAAACTTTACTTCCATTATCAAATTTTGCACAATATTTTTATATACACCTTCTGGGGAACAAAATGCTACTGAGCATGTGCACAAGCTCACAGGCTATACATATACTAGTCTGTGATTGGTTGATGTCTGTCACATGATAGGGGGCCGGAAAATGGGAGAAAAAATAAATTTGTCAGAAAAAAACTCTACTGCTTATTTGAAATTCAGAGTAGGTGTAATTGTCTTTTTATTATGCACTTGTTAATTATGCAGTTATACTGCATTGAGTGGTCCTTTAATTTTGACTATATGTATATATATATATATATATATATATATATACATACACACACACACACACATATACATATATACAGGTGGCCCTCGGTTTACAACGGTTCAATTTGCGCTGTTTCAGAATAACAACCTTTTTTTCAGTCATGTGAATGCTATTGAAAAGCACTGAAAAGCAGTGCATTGATTAAAATAGCCAGTAGGTGGAGCTGTCCGCTTGTGTTGCAGTAAAGATATGCAAGTCAAGCACACAAGCAGGCTGAAATTAATCAGTGTGGCTAGCTGGACTTGAGCTATCGAGTAGCTTTCAAAGGAACAAGATCTTCCTGTCTATAAATCAGTCCAAATTGGAATGCATAGAAAGAACTGTTTGCAAAAAAAATGCAAGTAAAGTCTGTGTTGTGTGATTTTTTATTAGGTTTATAATGCTGTTTTAGAAAATGTTTTTGTTCATTTAACATAGTTTAATTATACTGTATTTCCTGTGTTGTGTTATTATTTAATTAGGTTTATAATGCTGTTTAGCATTTAAAGTCTTCATTTCAAAGCTTTAAAAATAATGTATTAGGTGTTACTTATGACAATTTTGAGAGGGACCTCCCTCACTTCCCATTGACTTACATTGTAAATTGGGTTTCAATTTACAATGGTTTCGATTTACAACCATTCCTTCGGGAACCTAACCCCAGCGTAAACTGAGGGCTACCTGTATATATACATATACACATAAATACATACACACCCACATAATATATACACACATACACAGTCACGCACACACAAATATAAACACACATACACAGTCACACACACACACAAATATAAACACACAGTCACACACACAAATATAAACACACATTCACACACACACAAATATAAACAAACATACATACACAGTCACACACACACACAAACACACAGTCACACACACACATATAAACACACATTCACACACACACACAAATATAAACAAACATACATACATACACAGTCACACACACACAAATATAAACAAACACACATACACAGTCACACACAAATATAAACAAACACACATACACAGTCACACACACAAATATAAACACACATACACAGTCACACACACACACAAATATAAACACACAGTCACACACAAATATAAACACACATACACAGTCACACACACACACAAATAAACACACAGTCACACACACAAACATAAACACACATTCACACACACACAAATAAACAAACACACAGTCACACACAAATATAAACACACATACACACACAAATATAAACAAACATACATACGCAGTCACATAAACACAAATATAAACAAACACACATACACAGTCACACACAAATATAAACACACAAACACAGTCACCCATAAACACACACTCAAATATAAACACACATACAAAGTCACATACACGTTAGATTACAATTACACTTACAATGACAGCTAAACCCTCCTCAGCAGAGTCATCCCAATTCCACTAATCTAATGAAGTAGAATCCCAGGCTGTTACGGTACCAACAGTGTACCAAGGGTTAATACCAGGGAACAACGTCCTGCATAGGGAATCAGCAATTCACAAACCAGCCAGTTTTCAGGTTTAAACAGAATGACATTTATTAAAGGCTAGATGCCTAGTATTTATACAGGTTTGACACCCCCCCCCCCAGATGGGGGTTGAAAGACTGTTGTACATTACATGGAGGGAACAAGCCCTTTGACATGATACAATAGAATTATTTTACTTAAACACTTCAACCACAAGACACTCTTGGCCCTTCTTATCACTTAGGCGTTTTCTCTCTGAGGTGATCAAACAATAGAATGCTTAGCACTAATTAGATTATAGCTGGAGCCAGCAACTCTGTCTTTAGAAATTAGTTTCTTAGCTAAACACAATTAACTCCTTCAGTCCTGACAGAAGGGTCTGTCACATATCTCCCCCGTTGTGGAACACTCCGGCAGACCCGGCTTGACCCTTTGGCGGGTCAACCTGGGGATGACCGGACTAGGAGGTGGTAGGCATGTCAGTTTGCCAGGACAATCCATCTGTATTCCCGTTATGAGAGAGAATTCCTGTCCATACAAAGAAGGGTTCAACTTCCTCAGTGCCCAGACTAGGGCTAAACAGTCCTTCAAAATCCCATCAGCTTCTTTACGAGTTTTCTGTACCTGCTCTTTATAGGTATCCACAATCCCTTCATACTGACATAGGGTGCCCTTGAGTTGCTGCACCTCACTATGAGCCAGCGTCAGCTTCTCCTCAAGTGTCGCTAAGTTTGTCTTTAAGGTTTCATGTCCCACTCTCAAGCTGGTGTTTTCTGCAGTCTGTCGGTGCAGCTTGTCTAGCAGAGATTCACGTTCTAATCGTGCTTTTTCCTCTGCGCTCCTCTTCTCCTTCATCAGCGCATTGTAACGGGACCTCCACATATCAATAGCGGATAGAGATTTACTGAGCTCAGCGTCCTGGGGCTTAGCAGCAGGTGGGTCAGTCTCTGCTGCACGGATCTGGGCACGGGTAGTCACAGAGTTAACATCAGCGGGACCCATAGGAGCGTAGGCAGAAACAAGGGGGGCCAAGTCATTTCCAAGAAGAACATCAGCAGGTAAGTCCTTCTTGACCCCCACATTCACAGGTCTAGCGCCCACTCCCCAATCCAAATGTACCCTGGCAACAGGTAGGCTGAACACATCGCCCCTTGCTACCCTCACAGCCACAGTGTCTCCAGTGTACTGTTTCTCAGACACCAAGTTCTTTTGAAGCAAGGTCATGGTAGCACCAGTATCCCGTAGACCACTGACCTTCTTCCCATTCACTTTAACCAGTTGCCGGTTATTCCGGTGGGCAGCTTGCACAAGGTCTGCCTCATGTAGGATGCTCCAGCATTCTTGCGCCTCTACGTAGCGGGCCGCAGGCTGAGGATTACGTGGGATTCCGCCGGCAGGTCTTCTCCAGGACTGCGCTTGGTTCGCTGCGTTTAGGGGACACTCTGGTCTTTTGTGCCCTAGTTGCTTACATCCAAAGCATCGAATCGGTTGTGAGTAGCCCCGCAAATTGAACAGGGCTCTCTGAGGGTAGTTCGTGGCCGGAGGCCGTGTGGTATAGCGGTGCGCCGGGGTTTGGTAACTGGCAGCTGCTGGGGTGACTGGGGGGTCTGTACTCCACTCTAGCAGGGGGCTTAGTGGTAGCAGTGTCCAGTTTGCGGGCATCCGTATACTCATCTGCCAAGCGAGCCGCTTCCTGCAGGGTGGAGGGTTTACGGTCCCGAACCCACTCTCGAACTCCTGCGGGTAACTTGTCGAAGCAATGTTCCAACAGGAATAGCTGCAGCACCTCTTCCCCAGATATGGCTTGGCACCCCGCTATCCAGTGAGCTGCTGTGCGGTGCACCTTACATGCCCACTCAAGGTAGGAATCTCCAGCTAATTTAACAGTGTCTCTGAACCGCCTCCGGTATGCCTCCGGTGTAACCGCATACCTGGAGAGCAGAGCCTCTTTTACCGTATTATAATCCCTGACTTCCTCATCTGGAATGGCCTGAAAAGCCTCTCTGGCCCGGCCGGATAATTTTCCAGATAATATCGTGACCCAGTCCTCTGCGGGTACCTTGTGTAGTGCACATTGCCTCTCAAAATCCGCAAGGTACCCATCAATCTCTCCTTCTGTTTCCCGGAAGTTTTTAAAAACTGCAAAATTTACTTTTCTCTTTTCCATCTTAGTCAGTATTGTAATAATCCCCCTCTTCCTGAGGTTACTGGCTTGTGTAGTTGCTCTTCTGGGCGATAAGGTTCATTCCGTCGCTGCCACCAATGTTACGGTACCAACAGTGTACCAAGGGTTAATACCAGGGAACAACGTCCTGCATAGGGAATCAGCAATTCACAAACCAGCCAGTTTTCAGGTTTAAACAGAATGACATTTATTAAAGGCTAGATGCCTAGTATTTATACAGGTTTGACACCCCCCCCCCCCCCCAGATGGGGGTTGAAAGACTGTTGTACATTACATGGAGGGAACAAGCCCTTTGACATGATACAATAGAATTATTTTACTTAAACACTTCAACCACAAGACACTCTTGGCCCTTCTTATCACTTAGGCGTTTTCTCTCTGAGGTGATCAAACAATAGAATGCTTAGCACTAATTAGATTATAGCTGGAGCCAGCAACTCTGTCTTTAGAAATTAGTTTCTTAGCTAAACACAATTAACTCCTTCAGTCCTGACAGAAGGGTCTGTCACACAGGCATCCAACTTTGGCTTACATAATAAGTGGAGCGCAAATTTGCGCTTTTGTGAGTAATACCAGCATTCGCAAATGACAAATTAGGTGCAATGCGAACGCAACCTCCCATTCAAATTGCCTGGAAGCCTTGTGCTCACGAGAGCGAGCTTCCATAGGCTCCAATGGGAGCCTTGTTCTGTTGCCTTTAGACACAGCAAAGAACCTAGCACAGTGCAGGTGGTAATTCCCGCAGTGTTGGGAAGCACATTAAAAATATTCCTATTACCAACGGTACTTAGCAGGGCTGTCCCTTGTCTCCCTTGCTATCTGCTTTAGCGATACAGCCCTTAGCAGCACAAATCAGGAGTGACAGCAAGGTTGAGGGAATTACATTGCATGGCACGGTACATAAGATTGCACTGTTTGCCAACGAAACTACGATCTTCTCCACCACATTTAGTAACCTCTCTTATTACAAATTGAATCATAACTGTTACAGAAGCATTAGTTATTTTGTTGTGAAGAGCTTATTTCCCAGCAGCAATGCCTGAACCAGCAAGCCAGCGCCTAAGAAGGGCTCCAAGAAAACCGTAACAAGTATCATTTCATAAAGAGTTAACTCTTTTTTTTCAGCTTTTAGAAACTATTGCCTAAATACACATTTGCTGGCCTCAGCTCTAAGTTTAGGGATAACCAATCCCATTGTCTAATCACCTCTGGAGCCAGACTGCTAATTGATAAGATGAACTTGTAAACTTGTTATCTTAAGTACTGTAATCCTATTGTGGCCTGTCAAAGGACAGTGCTCTCTATCTAAATGTGTGATGGGGGATTTTGTGCTTCCCCCCCTCTCCCCCTGGGAGTGCCCTGTGTGCATGTAACCTTAATAAAAAGCAGGCTGGGCATCCCAGTCCTGAGTTCTTGTTTGACCCTCAATCGCAGCGTTGACTCGTTTTTGTGGGCAGAAGGGTATCCTAGCTGTACTGCAGCTAAGGGAGATTATTCTATATTTGCGAGACTCATATAGAATACTATGGAAAGCAGCTTCTCCCCTCTTTAGCAATAGGGATCCAGGCTACTAAGCGGTCCATCTCTCAGCGAGACTAAGGGTAACCGTAACATTTGGCGGCAGCGGCGGGATTTTCCTGGATTTCCTAGGAGAGGTACAGAACGGATGGAGAGCGCTTACGAAAAATTGAAGCGTACAACCCTAAAGGATTTACTTGAAAGCAGAGGGGGGTACGCCAGCAACCGGCCGAGGAGAGAGCTGATCGCAGAATTGACCGAACTGGATCAGAGCTTCACAATGGCGGAAACACCGACCACGATTAGTGACGAAAAAACCAGGATTGTTCGGGAAAGGCTCTCATTATACGGGCCGAACCCCTCCATGGAATTGGTACAGCAGTTGATGGCGGAGGCGGACGAGGATATACGAGAGACTCGAGCCCACGAACTCAACCTAGCGAACGCACACCGCAATGCTGAAGCCCCGCAGGTAATCATCCCTGTCGAAAATGCTGGGAGGCCCAAGATACCCTATGCGGCATTTCGACCCTTTCTAGAGAGCGAGACAGGGATTGATGAATATTTGGCGGACTTCGAAAGGCAATGTGCCCTGCACCAGATTCCCAACAGAGAGTGGCCCACGATATTGTCTGGGAAACTATCCGGGCGAGCCCTGGAAGCCTTTCGTACTCTGGGTGCTGAGGAAGTGACACAGTATGAGCTAGTTAAGGAGACACTGTTGCGACGGTACGCTGTAACTCCGGACACGTATCGCCGACAGTTTCGGGGCACGGAAAAGAAGCCTAACGATACCCATATGGAATAGGCGCACCGAATGCGGAGAGCGGCAAATCACTGGCTGAGCGGAAGTAAAGCGGTGACTGGGGAGGAAATTTTACAATTGTTTCTCTTAGAACATTTTTATAATGGCATGGAACAGCAAGGGAAGGAATGGCTGCGAGACAGGCGGCCTTCTACCTTAGAAGAAGCAGCCAAATTGGCCGATGAACATTATGACTCCCGTCTTCACGAACCCATGAACTACCGAGCTCCAGCACGGGTCGAACCCATAGAGGTTTACCGTGCACCCCCTCGTGCTGAATTCCGAGCCCCTTTGCCCACAGGGCCCGTCCGACACTCAGGACCACCCAATAACAGCTCTGAGCGTCCCAGACCGACTTGCCACCGATGCAAGCAACCAGGGCATTTCATGGCTAGCTGCCCCCTTAATACGCACCAGACACCCAGGAATTACAATTACCCCTCTGGGTCCTATCGTCCGGCCCGGGCCCTCTGTGTTAACCAAGAGGCCCCTATGGAGGGATATGTGGGGCCGCTTCACGAGGCAGACCCTGTATATGCTGCCTCAGATAACCGCCAGCACCATCGGCAGAGGGTATGGCTCGAGGGGCGATCTACCGAGGGATTGCGAGACACAGGGGCTACTATCACGCTGGTACAGAGTCATTTGGTGCCAGAGCACAAGCGATCCGGACAGACTGTGGCCGTTAGAGTGGCGGGGGGGGATGTGTACAAAATTCCAACAGCTAAAGTGCATCTTGATTGGGGAGCGGGAAAGGGGGCTGTGAACGTGGGCCTAATGGATAATTTACCTGCCGAAGTACTACTGGGCAACGATTTGGGCCCCATGACTTCTGCCTATGCTCCAGTATGCAACAATGTGGCGGAACCAGTGACTACACGGGCCCAAGCCCTGACGGAGCGAGAGCTCTCACCAGTGCGGGAGACACAGGTAAGACCTACCCCGACCTTGCCTGACAGGTTAGGCCCCATACCCTGGGACACCCCAGATGCTTTTGAGGCAGAGTCTAAGACTGACCCAACCTTACAAAAGTACCGGGAACGAGCAGAGACCGGAGGGGGCGGGGCAGATAACGAAACATTCTTATGGGAAAAAGGGAAACTATACCGCTGGACAGAGAAAAGGGGACAGCGTAGGCGACAGCTGGTTGTGCCCCACAAATACCGTCAAGAAATCCTCAAAATAGGCCACGACATCCCCTTAGCAGGCCACCTAGCCGTAACCCGTACCCTACACCGCATTACTCACACGTTCTTTTGGCCAGGGGTGCACGCTGACGTTAGAACTTACTGTAACACCTGCGATGTGTGTCAACGAGTAGGAAGGCGAGGCGATCACCCTAAAGCCCAGCTAGTAAATATGCCCATTGTAGAGGAACCCTTCAGCCGGGTTGCTATTGACCTAGTGGGACCACTGGCTACCCCTAGTCCCTCCGGTAAGCGCTACATTCTTACCGTAGTGGACTACGCTACCAGGTACCCAGAGGCTGTCGCCCTATCCAACATACAAGCGGATACGGTAGCGAATGCACTAGTACAGGTGTTCTCCCGGGTAGGATTTCCAAAAGAAATCCTATCCGACCGAGGCACCCAATTTACGGCTGAATTAACCCAACAACTCTGGCAGGTTTGCAAAATTAAGTCCCTCCTGAGCTCCCCATACCACCCCCAGACGAACGGGCTGTGTGAGAGGTTCAATGGGACCCTCAAGCAAATGCTCAAGACGTTCACTCAGGAATACCGAGACTGGGAACGCTTCCTGCCGCACCTCCTATTTGCTTATCGGGAGGTGCCCCAGGAAACGACAGGGTTCTCTCCCTTCGAGTTGCTCTACGGAAGAAAGGTACGGGGACCCCTAAACCTGATCCGGGAGCACTGGGAGGGAGAGATGGAGGCTGACGGTGTCCCCATTGTGCCATACGTGCTGGAACTCAGGGACCGAATGGAGCAATTAGCCAAATCCGTGCGGGCTAATCTCCAGTTGGCCCAGAGAAGACAGAAAGTATGGTACGATCGGGGGGCCCGAAAGAGAATCTTCACCATAGGACAAAAGGTGTTAGTACTTAAGCCGGTGAAGACAGACAAATTGCAGGCGTCCTGGCAGGGTCCCTACCAGATCGTAGAGAAAAGGGGAGACACCACTTATGTGATAGCTAGCTGCCATGACAACAATCTTAGAAAGACATTCCATGTAAACATGCTCAAGGAATATTTTGAGCGACCAGAGAACGTGACGGCCGTATGTTGTTCCCCTCAGGAAGACCCCGACAGTTTACCCATTCCAGACCTATTAGAAAAGAGTCTCCCCACAGGTATAGTGGCGCAGGTTCAGATAGGGGACCGACTTAGCCCCACTGAAAGGGAGCAGCTCAACCAACTCCTCCAGTCCAAACACCTCACCTTCTCCCCGAAGCCAGGGTACACTACTTTAACCACCCACCAGGTAGATACTCCGGGACAAGCTCCCTTGCGCCAGGCTCCGTACCGAATCCCCGAAGCAGTTAGGACAGGAATGAAGAAGGAGATCGATGAGATGCTCCAGCTCAGGGTAATTGAGCCCTCCGATAGTCCATGGGCCTCCCCAGTTGTCTTGGTGCCCAAGAAAGATGGGACCACCCGGTTCTGCGTAGACTATCGGAGGCTCAATGAAAATACCGTGACGGACGCTTACCCTATGCCCAGGGTAGACGAGCTACTCGATCGTATAGCCAGGGGAAATTACCTGACCACTATTGACCTCTGCAAAGGTTACTGGCAGATTCCCCTGGCCCCGGAGGCTATCCCCAAGTCGGCATTCGTCACCCCATTCGGCTTATATCAGTTTAGGGTAATGCCGTTTGGGATGAAGAATGCCCCAGCTACATTCCAGCGCTTGGTGGATAGGCTCCTGGATGGCTTCCAGAGTTTTGCTTGCGCCTACCTGGACGACATAGCGATCCACAGTGAGTCCTGGGAGGACCACTTAGCTCATGTGGGAATGGTTCTGGATCAGATCCGGGCTGCTGGCCTGACTCTGAAGCCAGAAAAATGCCACTTTGGGATGGCCGAGGTACAGTACCTGGGTCACCGGGTGGGGTGTGGAAAGCAGCGACCAGAGCCGGCCAAAATAGAAGCTGTCGCCAATTGGCCCACCCCCATCACTAAGACTCAGGTCCTAGCCTTCCTGGGCACGGCAGGGTACTATAGACGGTTCGTACCAGACTACAGCACACTTGCCAAACCCCTGACTGACTTGACCAAGAAGAACTTACCTCGACAGGTCCTGTGGTCTCCCCACTGTGAAACGGCTTTCCAGGCTCTCAAAAATGCTCTAATTAACGCTCCTGTCTTGGCGGCCCCAGCCCTTAACAAACGTTTTATCGTCCATACAGATGCTTCCATGTTCGGGCTGGGAGCTGTCCTCAGCCAAGTAGGCGAAGATGGAGGGGAGCATCCAGTTGCCTACATCAGCCGGAAGCTCCTGCCCCGCGAAGTCAGCTATGCAGCGGTCGAAAAGGAGTGTTTGGCTTTGGTGTGGGCATTAAAGAAATTGACTCCCTATTTATATGGTCAGGAGTTCACTCTGGTCACCGACCATAACCCGTTGGTGTGGCTGAACCGGGTCTCTGGAGATAACGGCAGGCTATTACGTTGGAGCTTATCGTTGCAACCCTTCAATTTCACCATTACTTACAGACCTGGGAAACAGAATGGCAACGCCGACGGGTTGTCCAGACAAACCGACCTCAGCCCCGCATAACCAGCGGTCTGGACAGCCTTAGTCTGCCCCGAAAAGGGGTCAGACCGTGTCTGCCAGAGTGTTCCACAGAAAGGGAGCACTGTTACAGAAGCATTAGTTATTTTGTTGTGAAGAGCTTATTTCCCAGCAGCAATGCCTGAACCAGCAAGCCAGCGCCTAAGAAGGGCTCCAAGAAAACCGTAACAAGTATCATTTCATAAAGAGTTAACTCTTTTTTTTCAGCTTTTAGAAACTATTGCCTAAATACACATTTGCTGGCCTCAGCTCTAAGTTTAGGGATAACCAATCCCATTGTCTAATCACCTCTGGAGCCAGACTGCTAATTGATAAGATGAACTTGTAAACTTGTTATCTTAAGTACTGTAATCCTATTGTGGCCTGTCAAAGGACAGTGCTCTCTATCTAAATGTGTGATGGGGGATTTTGTGCTTCCCCCCCTCTCCCCCTGGGAGTGCCCTGTGTGCATGTAACCTTAATAAAAAGCAGGCTGGGCATCCCAGTCCTGAGTTCTTGTTTGACCCTCAATCGCAGCGTTGACTCGTTTTTGTGGGCAGAAGGGTATCCTAGCTGTACTGCAGCTAAGGGAGATTATTCTATATTTGCGAGACTCATATAGAATACTATGGAAAGCAGCTTCTCCCCTCTTTAGCAATAGGGATCCAGGCTACTAAGCGGTCCATCTCTCAGCGAGACTAAGGGTAACCGTAACAATAACAAAACTGAAATCTTTACTAGAGGGTACCCTGTAGACCTACTTAAATACTTACACTATAAATACAATTTTATAGCAAAAGAAAACCATATAACACATTTAGGAATTAATTTATCAAGTGATATTCCCCAAATTAAAAATGCAAATTACCGCCCCTTGCTAATTGAGCTGAGAACACTTAGGCAAAAATGGCACTCCAAATCCATTTCCTGGCTGGGACACATTGCAGCCCTTAAAATGAGCTATCTTCCTAAACTGACCTATTTATTCTGGTGCCTCCCAATTTGAGTACCCAAACAAATGTTGTTACAGTTCCAAAGTGATTTTATGAAGTACATATGGCAGGGGAAACCTCCACATATAGCCCACAAAATTTAGCAGTACCCTAGACTACATGGAGGGGTTGCCTCTCCATCTATCTCTAGATATTTTGAGGCGGCGATGCTCACTCATATTTCTCAATGGGGAGTCAAAGACTTTCATAGTAAATGGAAGGGAATTGAGCAGGCCCCACTACCATTTACTTACGTGATCTCATTTGGACTCCGCCACATTGCAGTATAAATTTGTCTATAAACAACCTAATAATTAAAGAATGCCTCTCATCATGGGATCAGATTAGGCATTATAAACTGATAGCTCCCCATCCCTCTCCTATCACTACTATATTAGGACTTCTCACAGGCCTTCCTGACTCTCACACTGCAACGTGGGCTCATTTGGACTTCAAAAGGGTATCAGACCTATGGTCCACCTCTTCACAGGGGCATTTTGTTAAACTAGACCAAATTATGGAATCCACACAGGTGCCACCATATTTGTTTTTTGAATAGTCTTGAATAATTAGCCGATTAACTAGTTGGGGATTTTATCCTATACCTCCCCGTCTGCTAACATTGTGGGAATCTAGATGGCAGCAGGGGTCTAGTCTAGGCAAACCTATGTCAATTCAATATAGTTTAATAGAAGGGTCGTCGCCTATTGATAAAGCTCCACACATATTGAAATGGGAACAAAAATTTAATATATCTGTTCCCACACAGGTCTGGCAACGTACACTCCTATTAACTAAAAAAAGCTATCCACTGTATTACCATATATGAGACAAATTTTAAGTTACTCACACACTGGTATTATGTTCCAGCCAGAATAGCTAAATTGTTCCCTACTGCTTCTCCTAACACAGGGTAACACATTTAGATCAGAGGTACTTAACAAAGAATTTGATATTTGTTACTTTATTAATTGTAACAGTACTCATGTAGTGTAACATCTTACTTGTTTAGGCTGTAATATTCAATACACAGGCCGCACGAAAATATCTCTTAAAGACAGGTTCCTGGAACACATTAGATCTATTGAGGATCCAGAGTCTAAAACACCTATAGCCAAACACTTTAGGTACATCATAGTTCAGATAGCTCATTACTTAGAGTGCAGGGTATTGACTTTATACCTAGGCACCCTAGAGGGGATAATAGAGAAACAAAATTGGATGAGAGAGAGGTCTTTTGGATCCTTCACCTCAAAACTAGAATGCTTTCAGGTCTAAACTTTAGAATGGATGTCAATATGTTCATTAAGAACTAATGTAAACACAGATATTAGGAACAATAAATTATGGGTATTCTAATATAGAACTACACATTGATATACAATTGTATTAAAATTTATGTCTGCTATGTATGCCTATGTTTTAGGTTTTTATGGCCATATCATAACAAATTTTGCTATGCGAATTTTCTGTAAATAATATATACCATATTTTGTATTCTAATTATTGCTCCTGTTGTTCTCTGTTGCTAAGCAGTTGTCTTATGTATATATTCATGAATTGTGTAAGGGACTTCAGGGGTTAATCCAATTAAGCCAAGAAGTGCTATGATTGGCTGTTTATATCTATATATAGAATCATACCATCCCCCTGTTCCCTGTCAGTGAACAAGTGCCCTAGCATCATGAAACGCGATTGATGCCTCAGGGGGTCTTGGTTCCCCTTGTCCTTTTTGTTTTCACTAGGGCTACCGCTCTCTTCTATATTTTTACATTGTCTACCTAATAAAGGAACTTTGTTTTACTTTTGGAGTGCCGGAATATCTCTGTGTTCTTCTACTTCTCCTAAATGCTGGAGAAGCTGTAACCACATAGTTGATATGATACATATTTGGTGGGGTTGCCCGAAATGCAAACCACTTTGGGACACTTGTTTCATTACACTATCCAGACTAGGGATCCCCCTTCCTAAGTCTCCGGAAAATGTCCCTTTTTCATTTAGGCTCCTGCAAACTACCTAAGCACTATGGATACTTATGCATATACCTCTTTTCAGCTAAAAAAAATTCTATTGCCAGATCATGGAAAAAACTAAACCCCCACTCCTGGCCAGAAATAATTAAAGATATTGCGTATATTTACTCCATGGAAAAAAATGTCTTCTACTCCTTAGAAAACTCAGACCTGTTTGAAATTATATGGATCGACTGGCAAACTATGTTCAACACTCATTGGATACCTAGCTTAGGCACCTAAGGAGGCATCCCCCAACCCCCCTGGCCCTTCATTTCCTCATACTATGTACATACTACATATCAATATATCAGTAACAATCTTTAACAATTAGATGTTATCCAAACATAAAGTAGTAACCAAAAGTCCCAGATTTCATGGGGCAGCACCCAATCAGAATAATATATACAGCAGCAGGTGTCCTGTAGCTAGTTCCTTTAAAGACAATATAACATTTCTTGTTTCAAGTAGTTATAAGATGCCTTGTAATTTGTGTCCCAACATATTATTAGCCGTAGGTTCTTCTTTATGTTTTGCTCTGTGGATTTTTATGAAAACCACTTAATCAATGCAAGATATGGATGCTTCAGTTACACCAATGTAGCACCAATGAAGCAGTTCTGAGAATATGTCTATAGTTCTGTTGCACTTTCAGAAAAAATAAAGAGACCAATTAGGTAATTTATAAATATTACCACAGATTTTGACTAAGGATAATTCTCTGTATATTAGAAGATGGCGTTTAACCTCTTTGTTTGGCCCTTAATTGGCCTTAGCAGTCCCATTTAAACACATATAACCAGCTTATCACTGCTGACTCCAGGCTTGTTAAATTCACTTGGATTCACTTATGTTCTTAAATAACGACAATTCAAGGTCGCAATCATCCTAGACTCGGGGTTCACAGAAGCCGTAACCAGTAACTAGCCTAGTATGGGTACACAGTCCCCCCAATACCCTCTTCTTACCTACACCCTGAACCAGGTCAGGGACTTACTTCCAGTCTATCAGGGGTGGGTCCCTCCTTCCAATATGCCAAGCTGGGCAACTTGTGGTAGGTATATTACATGCTTGTTATGGTTGGGGTATATGCACCATGACCTATGGAACATTGGCGTGTCGGCGTGGTGTTACTGCCTCAGTCAGAGGAGCGCGTAGTACACCTGCGCTTCCTTGCTCCTCCTACCGGAAGTCCGACTATCTTCTCATTTGTTTATACATTTAATAAGGCCTCTCCCTGTTTGTTAGTAAGATTTGAAGGATTAAAATCCAATGAATTAGAGAGGTCTGTAAGGTCTTCAACAACTCTTTCATGAAATATTTCAAGTAGTTTACCTCTTGCCTGTGTTGGATAGAATTGTGACTTGCTTTTAAGTTTGGGTTTAATTTTTGAGACCTGAGATGATTCTCTATCCTTATTTTCACTATTCAGATCTTCGAGAGTGACTAGGGCACATGAATCTACAAAAGAGATATTACTACCTTCGACTGTACCAGTATTTGAAGTACCAATTTCTTCTAGATTCAACTGTACACTATCTTGAAAATATTTCTTGAGTGTTAAATCTCTGATCAATTTATTAAGATCAAGGATAATGTTAAAGAGGTTACATATTCTCGATGGAACAAATCCCAAACCCAAATTAAGCAATCTAATTTCAACTTCTGTCAGCTGATATGTGGAAATATTTATTACCATGTTTATTGATATTTCTTTGTTTTGGTGTTTTTCCCTCTTAGGGTATATCTCATCTGTTTTATATTTACCTTGCTGTTGGTTCCCTCTATGGTTTGTCCTCCCCCCTGGAATTGTTTGGGGACTTCCTGAAAAACCTGGGGATTGGTACCAGACTTATGTGACTGTGTATAAGTTAGTGTGGGACCATTAGTTTTTGGTCTAGCTCCCTCATCTGAATGCCCTTTTAAGATACTCTTATGTGTGCTAACTCCAACATTAATCTGGGGTACATTAGCTGGCTCATCCAGTTCAGAGTTGGACTTTTCCCCCCCTGAGGTGCCTTCAAAACTAGATGCAAATCTATCCTCATCTGTTAATTCATTTTCGGAATCAGAAAACGTTAACCTTTTTACAATTACTCACTGAGTCCAGACTTGCATTTTGTTTTGACTGGTTGTTACACCTATATTGCCTTCTGTGTTTGTTCTTATTTTTATTGTTTTTGTACTGTGGTTTATCGCTGTTTTCCTGATTATACCATGTTCTATTGCGTTGTTTGCGTCTCCAGACAAAAACAATATCCAGTGAGTAATCTTTTTGATTTCTTAGAAACTTGGTATGTTTAGTTTGTATTACCAATTTCTTAGATTCCTCCATGGTTTGTTTATAAATCTGTTCAAACTTTGCATATACTTCATAGCTAGTAAATCTAGACATATCCATTTCTATGTTAGCAATCTTATTTTTAACATCACATAACAATATATCTTTATACTCAATGAGAAAGGCAATAAGTTTTAGTGAACAGTCAGTGAGAGCCTGATTCCACCTTTTTATGAATGTTTGATCTTTAATATCATAGGATGAAAATTTATTAAGTCTCAGGCCCCTGGGGATCATTTTTAAAGCTAGATACTTAGTCAGTATCCACTTGTCCCATTTGAGCCTTTGCTCTTTTAGTTTCAAATATTAAAAGTCCTGATATAAATCTCCCAGTTTAACGTTAGGTGAATCATAGTTAAAAACATCTTCCAAATCTAGACAGTCCAAGTTGTCTTCATCTATGTCCTTGAATGAGTATGTATTATCCATGTTAGGTAAGTCCTCCATTTTTATGGAATTCTGGTGGCAATTTGTTGTCACTATAAATCAAGTTGTAATGCAACCAGAGTAAAAAAATGTGTCTGTGGGCATATATCTTTGTGAAATTATCAACAATATTTCCAACCCTTAAAAGGAGTTATACACCACTCGGTGGGAAATGTAATCAAAGAAAAAAATGGGAAAGTAAGAGTGGTGTATATGGCCAAGAGTTATTTCAACTTCCAAATCCAAATAGGTATTGCTGTGTTTAGGTAAAGGAAGACACTCTGAAAGAAGCTTCTGAGCCTGTTATAATTGTAAAAGCAGGCTGTCAAAATATACTGGTGTGTGTTCTGGGACCAAGATGTATATGTGTACCGGTAAAAAGTAAAGTCAATAGGGGGCGTGTCCAAACGTGATCAGAGATGGTCACACTTTTCCTGAGCTCCGTCTGAGTTCTCAATAAGCCGTTGATTATTTGAGAATTTCTACAGAACAACCCTACCTTTTTTTAACTCATTACACGTAGCAGCACTATATACTCAGAAAGGCTGATTTGTATTTTTGAAGTTGGAGCAGGAACCGGACAGAAGGCTTAGAGCAGTGGCTCAATTGTAAGCAGCGTCCCCCCCCTCGAGAGATCGAGGGCCACCTGGTTGCAGCTGGACACGATCAAATAACAATAAAGATATTTATCCCACTACCACCTAAATTGGAGAGGTTTACAGTCAGGACTGATTTTGTTATCACTGATTCCCAACATAAAGAGCTGCGCCATGACCGTTTGATTTTTAAAATGGCCGACAGAGAGGAGGATGACTATCAAGATATATTTGACAATGTGCACTGGCGCAGGATTGAAGAGCTTTGTATGTGCCTAATGGATATTGCTCCACAGGAGGCCCTGACACCACACAACTTCGCTATGACTCTCTCACCTATAGATGAGTCCGGACGGCGGGAGGAAGAGCTAGACAACAACGCCATCTTATCTGATGATCCCAAATCTCTGAAACATATAAGCGCAAACAGACTCAAGTGTAGGTAGATACAACAAACGCACCCCACTCTCTGAATTGTACTTACAAAATTGTAATTTATTCAGGCAGTTTGTTAAAACATCATATGATATCCAAGGCAGTTAAAGCATAAATCTTTGCAAATGAAAATTCCGGAACCAAAAGTGTCCGTTTTAAGTTAGTGTCCGTTATAGTGGCTTCAGATGAAAGAACGCTGTATTAGGAAGCGTCAATGTGAAAGCCGATGTCGTCACTGGAGCAAAGTACGGATCCTCAAGCAGTCCAAAAAGCCTCAACGCGTTTCAACCGCCAACGTGCGGTCTTTCTCAAGAGGTAAAGTTCATGTCCCTTCTCACAGCGCAAGCTGCTATATAGCCAACAGGCTTATTTCATTGGATGGAAGAAAGTCCCGTTATATGACTGGCCTGCCTGCTATGTTTGTTGTGGAAAGCGAACTTAGATCAATATGCATGATAAATAAATGGCACATATTATAATACTATTAAAAACAGAACTATGCTAAAGTGCTAAAGACATAATATATAAACTATACTAAGACGAATAGATTAATAAACCACTGAGAGTGTCAATAATAAGCTACAATATACTAATAAATTTTCACAGGCGTATTCTGCCAATTATAAATGAAATGTTGAAGGATAGTGTAAAACAAAAGACAAAAAGAGAACAATATTATTATAAAAAATCTATTAAAAACACAAATTTTTAATTTTATACTATTAAAAAACATATGATAATGTACTGTTAAAAATGTAGTTACTAAGTTATACTAAAAAATATATGAATTATTAGACCGCAAAAACTATCACTAGTAAATTAAAATAAACCAATATATTTTCACAGACGTTTTTATGGCCATTATTAATAAGGTATATATTATGCATAAATCAATACATAGAATGATACAATAATTAAAACTCCAATGAATATAGTATATTATATACACACATGTTACATGCACAAATGAGTAAAAATAGAACAAGATATAAATATAAATATAATATAATATAGCTGAGGAGAAGAAAAAAGGAGTAGTATAGTGGAAAAAATCAAAAATATGCAGGGGAACAGCCATTGTATCCTATCTGCCCTATAGTAATTAGCACACATAAACTCTACCAGTAAGATACATACTAAAAATAATTTAAAAATATTGAAATATTCAGGACATAAAGATATTCAGAGCATTTAAAATATTAAAAATCTTAAAAATATTCAAAATATCCAAGATATTCAGAACAAAGACATATCATACATAAATAGATTAATTAATTTTATCACATATATATATACGTGCATATATATATATATATATATATATATATATATATATATATATATATATATATATATATATATATAGATGTACACACATATAAACTTACACGTATATATAAGTACACCTATCCAAAAAATCTCTAGAAAACTATACACTAAGGGACCCTATCCTAGACTTTAGGTAGAAATTGGGAAACTTACATGAAGGCTGCTAAATCTAAATCAACATTGAGACCACCTGGACACAGACAGTTCAACTTCTGTATCCAGAATGTCTCACGTTTGCGTAATGTAAGTAGTCTGTTAGAGATGGAGGGGGAAATCCAGTCAATGACCTGCACCTTGAGTGTTCTGGGGTCTCCACCATGAGTATCTCTAAAGTGAAGGGGAACACTGTGCTTATCCATCTCATTTCTAATATTGTTGAGATGTTCTGACACTCTACGCCTGATCTTCCTTTTCGTGAGACCCACATACATAAGACCACACCCACAAGTTAATAGATATACAACATGAGTAAAATCACAAGTGCAACGGCATTGAATCTTAAAATTACGAGATTTATCACTATTTGTGAAGTTAAGATCTTGGTTTACATGTTTGCACATTCCACAGTTTTGTTTACCACATTTATATGTGCCTTCTTTCAGACTTAACCAGTTACTCTTAATCACTGTTGTTTTATCTCCTTTCACTGCTTTCAATTTACTAGGGGCTAACAAATTTCTCAAGTTTCTACCCTTCCTAAAGGTGATTTGTGGATGTTCCGATATCGATGATGCTAACATACTATCTGATTTTAATATGCCCCAGTGTTTCCTAAAGGCCTCCTTAATAATCATATGGCCTTCATTGTAGGTAGTTATAAATCTGATGGAATCCTGATCCTGTACATTTTGTTTATGAAGTCTACCTGTCAAACTCATATGATCTGTTCTTAACAGAGAATCCCTAGTACGCCCCATGGCCTTACTTCTAGAGTCCTTGATTTTGACCGGATCATATCCTTTGACTAAAAACTTGTTCGCCATAATGTCTGCTTCTTTATTGAAATCGCTAATAGAGCTACAATTTCTTCTCAGTCTGAGAAACTGGCTGTATGGGATGTTATCTTTACAATGACGTTGATGGGCACTCTTATAGTCAATGAAGCTATTTCTTTCGGTAGGTTTCCTATAGTTGGTAACTACTAATTTATTATCACTATTTACGAATAATCGCAGATCAAGAAATTCAATTTCAGTACGAGAGTGATTTTCAGTGAATTTAAGATTATAATTATTATTATTAATATATCTAACAAACTCGTCCACTACACTAAGGTCCCCCTCCCATAGGATGATCACGTCATCAATATATCTGTGATATTTAACTATATTCTTACTGAACTTATGTGCCTTCCAAATGAATTCGCCTTCGAAGGTGTGCATATACAGATTGGCATAAGATGGGGCAAAGGTGGTACCCATCGCTGTTCCTCTGATCTGTCTGTAATACACACCCTCGAAGGCGAAATAGTTGTGTTCCAATATGAATTGTATACACTGCAAGATGAATTTTTTATGTACTACATTAAATCCCCAATTTATCAATTCCATTTCTACAGCATGTATCCCTTTATCATGCGTTATTGACGTGCATAACGCTGATACATCGCATGTAATCCAACAGTAATTACTTTTCCATTCGATTCCTTCAAAGATCCCAATCACACTAGTGGTGTCCTTGAGGTAGGCCCTGGTGTTCTTAACAATATCTTGCAAAAAATAATCAATATATTTAGAGACTTTATCTGTAATGGATCCAATCCCAGATATAATGGGCCTACCCGGAGGCCACTCACTATCCTTGTGGATCTTTGGTAGATGATAAAAATAAGGGATCTTAGGATCCAATTCTTGCAGATATTTGAATTCATCTGTATTCAATATCCCCTCAGATTTAGCATCCACCAACAAGGAATTCAATGCAAACATATATGATTTAGTTGGATCAATCTTAAGGATACAATATGTATCTTTGTCCCCTAACAATTTGTGTGCTTCTTTGAGATATTCTGATCTCAATTGGATCACCAAGCCTCCTCCCTTATCTGCTGCCCTAAACACAACTCTATCATCATTCATTAATTTAGTAAGTGATTTTCTCTCAAGTATAGTAAGATTGTCATTGTGTTTATTCAATAAATTCTCCTTTTTATCTTTAATTTTAGACAAGATTTCGTTGGTGACTAAATTTGTAAAAACAGGGATTTGATCCCCTTGGGCATTAACTGGATAGAAAGAGGAGGGGCGTTTAAATGTGCTATGAGTGATAGGTCTAACCTCCTCATGAGTTGAAATATCTAGAAGTTCACACAACATGAAATCCTGATATTCCTCACTGGGTGACTCCTCTATGTCCAAATCTAATCCTTCTAGACTCTTAAGGATATTCAATGTTTCTAGATCTTTGGATTCAAGATGTTCCTCTTTGTTGGATGCGGTTTTCACAGTTGAATTTTTGGCAAAAAATCGTTTCAAAGTTAGTTTTCTACTAAATTTCTGAATGTCCAAAAATATTTGGAATTCATTAGGTAAAGTTTTAGGGGCAAAGTTTAATCCCTTACTCAATAATTTAATATCATTATTGTCCAAATCAATCTTGGCTAGATTAAAGATACTCATTCTCTCTCTTCCTCTCTCCGCTGCCTTCTGTTTGGCTGCCCTAATTCTAAGTCCACCCCTTGTTCCTCTCTTTGTTCTAGTGTTCTTTTGTTCATTCGTGTCCTTGCTTCTGGGTTCCCTAGATGTGGACTCCTCAGTTCCTGCTCTAACCTGGCAGGGTGTCCTATCTGGCTGTTCCCTAAAAAAGAAATATTTCTTACAGTTGTTCTCCTTTCTCCTTCATGATGTTCCTCGTGCTCATTCCTACCATGTTTTGGTTTAGCACCTTGATCAGACCAATTATTCTCCCTATATGTTTCGGGATGTGGATCAAGACTGTGAAATCTATTACTAGTGGATACTTGTATATGAGGAGAACTATAATTCTCCTTATAATTGTTGCTATTTGGCCGCCAATTATTGTGATAACCATAATTACTATTATTTTTATAATTATAATTGGAATGTTGACCATGGTAAGAAGAATTAAATCTACCACCATGACCAGGGTTCTCAGACTTAGAATAACTAGGTCCATGTGTATACTCATGGCTTCTAGGGTATTCATGTTTATTATCCTTATAAGAGTTCACAAGCATATGTGATTTATTCTGATCCCTATTTGTTCCAACATAAGGAGTCCTGTTGTCTGCCCTGGTATAGCCCCTAGACTGATCATTAGTAAGATCATGATGTTTAAATTTATTAGTATCTTGATCCTTTCTTTCAGATAACACTATTTCTGATTGGTGTATATTAGACTGGTATGAACCAGACTGTTTATCACTCCTTTTAAAAAATGGTTTATCCTTCAACATACGTGCATTTTGAGTTTTATTTTTAAAGGTATAGACCTTATCCTCCTTAAAATCCTGAATATCCCTAGATAGTTTCATTTGTTTGGCTGCCATTAACTCAATATCTAGTTTTTTAATTCTACTCTGGATACTGTTATTCCTGTTGATCCATTTTTCTTCTGATTTAAAACATTGAATTTTTGGGAAAATATGTTCTAATTCTTCTTTAATCTGTTTTAATTTGAATTCTCTATATTTTACTAGAATTTTAATCATTTTCATAGAGCACTCATGTAAAGATTCCTCCCACTCTGTGGTGAATTCCACATCCTCAAGATCAAAAGCAGGATACTTAAATAAACGCAAACCCCTGGGAATAATATTATGGGAAACATAGTTATCCAATAAAATAAGATCTTGCCATTCACGACAATCTTACTGTAAAAGTCTTTCAAGTTTTTTAAAAAGTTCATCAGGTGATTCTGATGCATGAAGCAACGGCTGTTCCCCTTTTGTTAAATCAATATCTCTCTGTCTATTTTTCCTATACCCAATATCACCAAATGTATCAGATTCAGTCAGTACATTGCTATTGAGCATAGAACCACCCTCAATGGCAGTCATGCTGCTGTGTAAAGAGAACACAATAAACAAAACTACAAAACACAATAATTAAACAGCGCTAGCTGCCAGGGATGATTCAAAATTGCTGTGATATAAAGCAATAAACACCAATTCAGTGAAATAGATAATAATAATAAAAATTGATACTTAATACTTAAAAAAAATAATAAATAAATGAAGTGGATTAACGTATATTATTTGAAAGCCACTAATAATGAAGCATAAATCTTTGCAAATGAAAATTCCGGAACCAAAAGTGTCCGTTTTAAGTTAGTGTCCGTTATAGTGGCTTCAGATGAAAGAACGCTGTATTAGGAAGCGTCAATGTGAAAGCCAATGTCGTCACTGGAGCAAAGTACGGATCCTCAAGCAGTCCAAAAAGCCTCAACGCGTTTCAACCGCCAACGTGCGGTCTTTCTCAAGAGGTAAAGTTCATGTCCCTTCTCACAGCGCAAGCTGCTATATAGCCAACAGGCTTATTTCATTGGATGGAAGAAAGTCCCGTTATATGACTGGCCTGCCTGCTATGTTTGTTGTGGAAAGCGAACTTAGATCAATATGCATGATAAATAAATGGCACATATTATAATACTATTAAAAACAGAACTATGCTAAAGTGCTAAAGACATAATATATAAACTATACTAAGACGAATAGATTAATAAACCACTGAGAGTGTCAATAATAAGCTACAATATACTAATAAATTTTCACAGGCGTATTCTGCCAATTATAAATGAAATGTTGAAGGATAGTGTAAAACAAAAGACAAAAAGAGAACAATATTATTATAAAAAATCTATTAAAAACACAAATTTTTAATTTTATACTATTAAAAAACATATGATAATGTACTGTTAAAAATGTAGTTACTAAGTTATACTAAAAAATATATGAATTATTAGACCGCAAAAACTATCACTAGTAAATTAAAATAAACCAATATATTTTCACAGACGTTTTTATGGCCATTATTAATAAGGTATATATTATGCATAAATCAATACCTAGAATGATACAATAATTAAAACTCCAATGTATATAGTATATTATATACACACATGTTACATGCACAAATGAGTAAAAATAGAACAAGATATAAATATAAATATAATATAATATAGCTGAGGAGAAGAAAAAAGGAGTAGTATAGTGGAAAAAAATCAAAAATATGCAGGGGAACAGCCATTGTATCCTATCTGCCCTATAGTAATTAGCACACATAAACTCTACCAGTAAGATACATACTAAAAATAATTTAAAAATATTGAAATATTCAGGACATAAAGATATTCAGAGCATTTAAAATATTAAAAATATTCAAAATATCCAAGATATTCAGAACAAAGACATATCATACATAAATAAATTAATTTTATCACATACATATATACGTGCATATATATATATATATAGATGTACACACATATAAACATACACGTATATATAAGTACACCTATCCAAAAAATCTCTAGAAAACTATACACTAAGGGACCCTATCCTAGACTTTAGGTAGAAATTGGGAAACTTACATGAAGGCTGCTAAATCTAAATCAACA
Source organism: Bombina bombina (assembly GCF_027579735.1). Lineage (NCBI taxonomy): Eukaryota > Metazoa > Chordata > Amphibia > Anura > Bombinatoridae > Bombina > Bombina bombina. The sequence continues at coordinate 115,640,644 of NC_069503.1, forward strand.
TTGAGACCACCTGGACACAGACAGTTCAACGTCTGTATCCAGAATGTCTCACGTTTGCGTAATGTAAGTAGTCTGTTAGAGATGGAGGGGGAAATCCAGTCAATGACCTGCACCTTGAGTGTTCTGGGGTCTCCACCATGAGTATCTCTAAAGTGAAGGGGAACACTGGGTGGAACAAGGGGTGGACTTAGAATTAGGGCAGCCAAACAGAAGGCAGCGGAGAGAGGAAGAGAGAGAATGAGTATCTTTAATCTAGCCAAGATTGATTTGGACAATAATGATATTAAATTATTGAGTAAGGGATTAAACTTTGCCCCTAAAACTTTACCTAATGAATTCCAAATATTTTTGGACATTCAGAAATTTAGTAGAAAACTAACTTTGAAACGATTTTTTGCCAAAAATTCAACTGTGAAAACCGCATCCAACAAAGAGGAACATCTTGAATCCAAAGATCTAGAAACATTGAATATCCTTAAGAGTCTAGAAGGATTAGATTTGGACATAGAGGAGTCACCCAGTGAGGAATATCAGGATTTCATGTTGTGTGAACTTCTAGATATTTCAACTCATGAGGAGGTTACACCTATCACTCATAGCACATTTAAACGCCCCTCCTCTTTCTATCCAGTTAATGCCCAAGGGGATCAAATCCCTGTTTTTACAAATTTAGTCACCAACGAAATCTTGTCTAAAATTAAAGATAAAAAGGAGAATTTATTGAATAAACACAATGACAATCTTACTATACTTGAGAGAAAATCACTTACTAAATTAATGAATGATGATAGAGTTGTGTTTAGGGCAGCAGATAATGGAGGAGGCTTGGTGATCCAATTGAGATCAGAATATCTCAAAGAAGCACACAAATTGTTAGGGGACAAAGATACATATTGTATCCTTAAGATTGATCCAACTAAATCATATATGTTTGCATTGAATTCCTTGTTGGTGGATGCTAAATCTGAGGGGATATTGAATACAGATGAATTCAAATATCTGCAAGAATTGGATCCTAAGATCCCTTATTTTTATCATCTACCAAAGATCCACAAGGATAGTGAGTGCCCTCCGGGTAGGCCCATTATATCTGGGATTGGATCCATTACAGATAAAGTCTCTACATATATTGATTATTTTTTGCAAGATATTGTTAAGAACACCAGGGCCTACCTCAAGGACACCACTAGTGTGATTGGGATCTTTGAAGGAATCGAATGGAAAAGTAATTACTGTTGGATTACATGCGATGTATCAGCGTTATACACGTCAATACCGCATGATAAAGGGATACATGCTGTAGAAATGGAATTGATAAATTGGGGATTTAATGTAGTACATAAAAAATTCATCTTGCAGTGTATACAATTCATATTGGAACACAACTATTTCGCCTTCGAGGGTGTGTATTACAGACAGATCAGAGGAACAGCGATGGGTACCACCTTTGCCCCATCTTATGCCAATCTGTATATGCACACCTTCGAAGGCGAATTCATTTGGAAGGCACATAAGTTCAGTAAGAATATAGTTAAATATCACAGATATATTGATGACGTGATCATCCTATGGGAGGGGGACCTTAGTGTAGTGGACGAGTTTGTTAGATATATTAATAATAATAATTATAATCTTAAATTCACTGAAAATCACTCTCGTACTGAAATTGAATTTCTTGATCTGCGATTATTCGTAAATAGTGATAATAAAATAGCAGTTACCAACTATAGGAAACCTACCGAAAGAAATAGCTTCATTGACTGTAAGAGTGCCCATCAACATCATTGGAAAGATAACATCCCATACAGCCAGTTTCTCAGACTGAGAAGAAATTGTAGCTCTATTAGCGATTTCAATAAAGAAGCAGACATTATGGCGAACAAGTTTTTAGTCAAAGGATATGATCCGGTCAAAATCAAGGACTCTAGAAGTAAGGCCATGGGGCGTACTAGGGATTCTCTGTTAAGAACAGATCATATGAGTTCGACAGGTAGACTTCATAAACAAAATGTACAGGATCAGGATTCCATCAGATTTATAACTACCTACAATGAAGGCCATATGATTATTAAGGAGGCCTTTAGGAAACACTGGGGCATATTAAAATCAGATAGTATGTTAGCATCATCGATATCGGAACATCCACAAATCACCTTTAGGAAGGGTAGAAACTTGAGAAATTTGTTAGCCCCTAGTAAATTGAAAGCAGTGAAAGGAGATAAAATTACAGTGATTAAGAGTAACTGGTTAAGTCTGAAAGAAGGCACATATAAATGTGGTAAACAAAACTGTGGAATGTGCAAACATGTAAACAAAGATCTTAACTTCACAAATAGTGATAAATCTCGTAATTTTAAGATTCAATGCCGTTGCACTTGTGATTTTACTCATGTTGTATATCTATTAACTTGTGGGTGTGGTCTTATGTATGTGGGTCGCACGAAAAGGAAGATCAGGCGTAGAGTGTCAGAACATCTCAACAATATTAGAAATGAGATGGATAAGCACAGTGTTCCCCTTCACTTTAGAGATACTCATGGTGGAGACCCCAGAACACTCAAGGTGCAGGTCATTGACTGGATTTCCCCCTCCATCTCTAACAGACTACTTACATTACGCAAACGTGAGACATTCTGGATACAGAAGTTGAACTGTCTGTGTCCAGGTGGTCTCAATGTTGATTTAGATTTAGCAGCCTTCATGTAAGTTTCCCAATTTCTACCTAAAGTCTAGGATAGGGTCCCTTAGTGTATAGTTTTCTAGAGATTTTTTGTATAGGTGTACTTATATATACGTGTATGTTTATATGTGTGTACATCTATATATATATATATGCACGTATATATGTATGTGATAAAATTAATTAATCTATTTATGTAGGATATGTCTTTGTTCTGAATATCTTGGATATTTTGAATATTTTTAAGATTTTTAATATTTTAAATGCTCTGAATATCTTTATGTCCTGAATATTTCAATATTTTAAAATTATTTTTAGTATGTATCTTACTGGTAGAGTTTATGTGTGCTAATTACTATAGGGCAGATAGGATACAATGGCTGTTCCCCTGCATATTTTTGATTTTTTTCCACTATACAACTCCTTTTTTCTTCTCCTCAGCTATATTATATTATATTTATATCTTGTTCTATTTTTACTCATTTGTGCATGTAACATGTGTGTATATAATATACTATATACATTGGAGTTTTAATTATTGTATCATTATAGGTATTGATTTATGCATAATATATACCTTATTAATAATGGCCATAAAAACGTCTGTGAAAATATATTGGTTTATTTTAATTTACTAGTGATAGTTTTTGCGGTCTAATAATTCATATATTTTTTAGTATAACTTAGTAACTACATTTTTAACAGTACATTATCATATGTTTTTTAATAGTATAAAATTAAAAATTTGTGTTTTTAATAGATTTTTTATAATATTGTTCTCTTTTTGTCTTTTGTTTTACACTATCCTTCAACATTTCATTTATAATTGGCAGAATACGCCTGTGAAAATTTATTAGTATATTGTAGCTTATTATTGACACTCTCAGTGGTTTATTAATCTATTCGTCTTAGTATAGTTTATATATTATGTCTTTAGCACTTTAGCATAGTTCTGTTTTTAATAGTATTATAATATGTGCCATTTATTTATCATGCATATTGATCTAAGTTCGCTTTCCACAACAAACATAGCAGGCAGGCCAGTCATATAACGGGACTTTCTTCCATCCAATGAAATAAGCCTGTTGGCTATATAGCAGCTTGCGCTGTGAGAAGGGACATGAACTTTACCTCTTGAGAAAGACCGCACGTTGGCGGTTGAAACGCGTTGAGGCTTTTTGGACTGCTTGAGGATCCGTACTTTGCTCCAGTGACGACATTGGCTTTCACATTGACGCTTCCTAATACAGCGTTCTTTCATCTGAAGCCACTATAACGGACACTAACTTAAAACGGACACTTTTGGTTCCGGAATTTTCATTTGCAAAGATTTATGCTTTAACTGCCTTGGATATCATATGTTGTTTTAACAAACTGCCTGAATAAATTACAATTTTGTAAGTACAATTCAGGGAGTGGGGTGCGTTTGTTGTATCTACCTACACTTGAGTCTGTTTGCGCTTATATGTTTCAGAGATTTGGGATTCTACTTTACTTCGGGAGGCACGCAGGACACCTTCGGTCATTTTGCAGCAGCAGGTCTTGTATAAATATTATTATATAGTTGCACTTGTTTGCACTTATTGTGTTTCTTGCTTCATGTTTTTTCTTTAAGAATTTGTTTGTTTTTAGGAGTTTATGTGTTATTTATCTCTTTTATTTTTTTGTATTTGAATATTCTTTTGTCAGCCTGTGTTTATATGTGCTGCATATATATGCTCATATATTTCTATTAAGAAAGACAATCATACAATCATTATTAGTGGCTTTCAAATAATATACGTTAATCCACTTCATTTATTTATTATTTTTTTTAAGTATTAAGTATCAATTTTTTTTTATTATTATTATCTATTTCACTGAGATAGCGCTGTTTAATTATTGTGTTTTGTAGTTATCTGATGATCCCCTGCACAACGCGGTAAATATAGAACTGCTAAATTCCAGGCAAGCTATTGTTTATGAGGGGGCAGCATCTACGCTACTAACACTGGATCTGCATACCACAGTGAGTGATTTTCGGCAGATTGCAGAATACTGTTTACATGCCACGGCCCTGGGGGGCTTTGGGGGGGGCCCTGGACACTAAGATATTAGGATACTCACTTTATGGGACTGCCGATTCGCCCAGGATACATGCGGTTTTTCACCGGTGATTCTGGGACTACTACATGACTGTCTGGATTTCCCGGGTAGTGCAGACACCTTTAACCCTGCTGCCCCGTTGAGTCTTCTATCGAAAGGGGTTGTGTATATAAAAAGCGCACTACGAGACTGTCGGATTCCCACCATAGTCCAAAATCTTCGGCAGCTAAGACATGGAGATAAAGGAACTTAAGACTCAAAATGCTGAAGATAAGCAGTAGCTGAGTCTATATTACTTTGAGAACTTGTTGCTCCTCTCTTTAGGTTATAAATGTTAGCTTGTTAGTTAAAGTTTTAATATTTTGTGCATTATATGCATTATTATATATTGTCTGGCGGCAGATTGTTTTATGCTAATTAACTATTAATCTGGGTTAGTATAACTCAATTCAGGTATATTCTAATATACATACAAGATAAGTACTGAATAATTTGGAGTATGGGCCTATTCTTTGTGCTAAAATCATTTTGGATGCTTTGTTGTATTTAAAACTCGTACTGTATTTACTTGCCTGTAGGGGTTAACACTACTTACTGAATATCTCTTAGAGGGGACAATATAGGGCATATGTATTAGTCTAAACAACACACCAAAGAATCACAGAATACCCCTAATATAACCGCTTATAAAGATGCCCCCATTCACTGAGGATGACCAGTTTAGACTCCTATAATTTCATATTAGCTGTGATTGATTGATGCATCTTGTAAGGTGCACAAATTAACGTCTCTAGACCTAGCGGCTTGCGGCCGGAGCTGCTGGGAAGGAGACGGGCGTGTTACCACACACACAATACAGCTCTATATCTGGATGCTTATAATTACTATTTGCAAAGATCCATACAACTACATTATATTAGGCATGCTGCGAAGTACTAGATCTTAAAGTCTGCCCGTATGCTTTGATATGTTTAAGAAGGAATGGCCCAATTACTTAAAAGTGCTGTTTGTTGGTTTTCTTTTTTCCCCGCAGTCCGGTACCCTATATTGGTATGCTTTGGAGAGCTGGGTGCCATCGCTGCCCTGTATTTATACATCAATCCTGTCATATTAACTTTCCACCACTCAATATGTCCTTGCTGTAAAAGGAGTGAGATAAAATGAAGTGATGTCTAGCTGCAACTTTTGCATTGATATTCTACAACCTAACATCTACCACACGTTCTAGAACAATGCATTTTGTTTTGTTTTTATGTTTTAAAAATAGAAAAGAGATTCCTCACATGGGGTCCAAAAGTGGCCCTTCTTATCTATGGTTACCTACTAAGTTCTATGCTTACTGTATCTCAATGTGGCCCAAGAGTGGCTGCTTAACATATCCAGTAGGTATAGAGTATAAGTGGCACATACTATTCACATTGTAGGTACAGTTTGTCATTTAATTATACAGAGCATTTCATTGACTTGTTTTAATGACTCACTCTGTTGTAATCTGTTTCTTTATTTGATGTTTTGACAACCACTGTTTATTTGCCTTGCAAAGAATCTCAATAAAAAAAAAAAAAAAAGTAAAGTCAATAAAGATGACCCAAAACCGTGTAATCGATTAGTCCCAAATGTCCATAACAACAGCAAATGTCTATGGTTAATTCAAAAGAGCAATAAAACTGACACTCACCAATGTCCGTTTGTCAAGCAAAACTGGTAGGTATACCTGATACACGCCGATGTATTAACCTTGGAGCAGCGTCTGACTGAGGAGTTTTCCCCTTCCCCTGAAGTGGCATACCACGTGGTTAAAAAATGACCAATCTGTGGGGAGTAACGGCTTACTCTTGAGGACGTCAGAGTCCGCTGTGTAGTTCTTACTGTCAGCAAACAAAGGAACTAATCACTGCGAGTCCTCACTTAGCTGGTCGTTTTTGCAAAGATCAGGAACAACTGCGCCCCACGGACAGCTTGTATCTGTATTAGTAGTACTTCCAGAATCCCATGTGATGACGTAGAGTGTGTCTCAGATGCTCATTTGAAATCAATATGGCCAGTAAGGAAAAAATGTATGCATAATAGAGCCCAGCAAACTGGTAAAGGCTTCGTTTAAGAACGGTGTGGATGCCCCACTATCCACTATAGAATATAATAAAAAGTAGAAAAGGTACCAAAAAACGAAGCCAAGTGATAGAAACGGAATCACTTTTTAGAGTTTAATAAATGTAAAGGGGAGACCCATAGTGGCTGGTATTGGATGTTTACTGGAGTCACTATCTAAGTGGATTGACGATTACTTGCAGACATTAGTTCTTTTGCTCCCCAGTTACATTAGGGATACATCACATGCACTACAACTCATAGAACCAGTGAGCTGGAGGGAGGAGTACAGTTGACTAACAATTGATGTGGTGTCTCTGAACTCCTTGATTCCACATGTTCATGGCCTCAATGCAGTTACCTTTTTCTTGAACTTATTTACAGACTTGCCATTGGAATCCAAAACTTTGATTATTAGAATCGTTAAATTCTTAATGGAACATAACTTTTTTATGTTTCAGGGGCGCTACTACCTCCAGAGACGTGGAACCGCAATGGGGGCCAAGTTTGCCTCCTCCTATACCAACCTGTTTATGAGTTGGTAGGAGAGGAGCCACGTCTATGGAGGTAGTACCGCCCCCTCAGAACATATAGTCAAATATGTTAGATTTATTGATGACCTGCTTTTTGTATGGTCATCAGATTTACAGACGGCCAGTGATTTTGTTGCTATCCTGAACTCTAATAATGGGGGATTACAATTTACCTACGAATGGCATAAAACCAAAATCAATTTTTTGGACGTCACCCTTTTGGGAGATGGGAAAGGAAACAAAGTAACCTCTGCTCTCTATCAAAAACCTATTTCAGGCAACAGCCATTTACATGCTTGAAGTTGTCATCCACATCATGTATTCAAGGGCATTGCGAAAAGTCAATTCTTACGAGCAAAACGGAACTGTTCCCTGGAAGAAAATTTTCATCTAGAGAGCAGAGACCTGAGAACACGAATGCTGATGAGGGGCTACCCTAAGAAAGTAATAAACAAAGCTTTTTTTTAAAGTAAAGATATAGAAAGAGTGAACCTACTAGATAGTAGGAGGGAACCCATGAAAAACAGCAAACTGTCCAACCCATATAAACCAAAATTTATCACATCATATTTGAACCAATATGAAGATGTGTGTCGAATAATCAAGAAAAATTTACCAATACTTATGGGGGACAAAGGCTTAAGAAAAACCATTGAACAGGGGTGCATGTTTGTTCCAAAGAGAAATGTGACATTGGGCAATATTCTTGCCCCCAGCATGCTGAGGACAGAAATTAATTCTGGGTCATCCTGGATGCGGTATAATGGAACCTATAAATGTGGTCGTAATACATGCACGTCGTGATCATATCAATGTTTCTACCACATTTAAATCCCATGTCACGGGAGAACAATTTAATACCAAAGGATGCATTAATTGCAAAAGTATATTTGTTATTTACATCATTGAATGCACTAATTGCAAAAAACAATATACAGGTAGGACCACAAGAGAGGTAGGCAAACGGGTTAGAGAGCATTTGTCCTATATCTCTAACAAACATACATGTTCTACACTTTCCAAACATTTTATAGATTTTTACCACCAGGATGTGACCCACTTTAGGTGGCAGGCCATAGAACAGGTCAGAATACCAGCCAGGGGTGGAGACAAGTTACCCATACTCTGTAAACAAGAAACATACTGGATTTTTAAAACTAAGTGTCTACTACCACTGAGTTTTAATTCAGAGTACGATATCATTAATTATTGGCAGAAATAAATGATATCATCTATTTTCCAAAAACAAGTACCTATGTAGCTGTTTTCTCTTTCAGCTACTACTACGGAATAACTAATAAGATACTAAGAGTCTGTTTAGAGTATGTTTTTTAACACTTTATCTTTATGTACGTTTCGATAGTGTTGACAGAAATTCTTCTATACAGTGACTGTACAATAACAGTATGAAGTATCCAATGGTTAATTGTAACAGCGTAGGTCTAGTACTAGGTATTATAATTCAATTAAACGGAACTAGATAAGATATCCGATGCTCTGATGGGGATATATATCCATGTAATATAGAATGCATTTTTCTGATAATTTTTTTCCATGGGAAAATGATTATACATTCCTATGGAAACTTAAGTAACTTTTACAGTATTCTTCATGATTTATATATTTGTCTTTAATGTGATTCCATGTACATATATCTATTTATTTATCTATATATTCATTTATCTATTCACATATGTATATGTATGTATATGCATTTATCTATGCCTCTATAATTGTTCCTTTTTCACCTTTTATCCCATGTCATATTGTTGTTAAATCTACTAGAATTAAGTTTAACTATATGTTCATTATTACATCAATCATCTTTTCCTGTTGTGGTTGCAACAGATCTTAATGAATTAAGTATTTATAGCATGACATCTAATTTATTATCAAATCTATCTAATTGTACCTAAGCACTTTAAATAATGAGTCTGTATTTAAACTAACCATACATGCCAGTAGGTTTGCAATGGGTTAAATTGTTTGGCTACTTGTTTTTAACCAATGAAAACATAGTGTGTTTAGCTTAAAAGGGAGCACCCCCTAACAGGTGTTATTCTATGATTATGGTCAACTGAACTGAAACCGGTCAGATTCAGCTTTGCCTACAAGCTTAACCCCATGTTTTTGTATGTTCACATACATTTTTAATGGAATAAAGTGTTTCAGTTTCTATTACTTGGCTTCGTTTTTTGGTACCTTTTCTACTTTTTATCAAACTTTAATGGTTCAGGATGCGATATTACAGTATAAGAAGCACCAGATATCAGGTTTGTAGTAGATAAAAACAACACCCTGTAAAGGATATAATGTAACAGAAGCCCATATGGCCACACACCCTCTCACTATATGGGTCTTAAATATTTTTATTTTATTATATCATCCTGTTTATTGTATTCAGTTTTTCACCTTTGTTACAGATCTATATCACTGATTTCCATTAGCCCAAGGGCGCCCCCTATTTATTTATTCTTTTATATAACTATGTGTTTAACTCCTGCAACGTCCGCTCTAGAGCAGCACTGTAATACTGGGAGCTAGCTGATCATATCTTGTGAGCCAATGACAAGAGGCAAATGTATGTAGCCACCTATCAGCAGTCAGCTCCCAGTAGTAAAGTTCTGCTGCTGGGAATATGTACATATTCTTTTTAAGCAAAGGATATCAAAAGAAAAAAGTAAATTTGATAACAGAAGTGAAATTAAAAGTGTCTTACAATTACAAATTCTATCTGAATCATGAAAGTGTAATTTCCTATCCATTTAAGTATAATTTAAAGAGACAGTCTACCATATAATTGTTATTGTTTTAAAAGATAGATAATCCCTTTATTACCCATTCCCCAGTTTTGTATAACCAACACAGTTATATTAATATACTTTTTACCTCTGTGATTACCTTGTATCTAGAAACCTTCTTCCAGCCCCCTGATCACATGACTGTGACTGTTTATTTTCTATTGTCTTAAATTTAGCATTGGTTTGTGCTAAATCTTAAATATCCCCCTGTGCCTGAACACAGTGTTATCTATATTTTCTGTCTTTTTGTGTTGAAAAGAGATTTAAAAAGCATGTGATAAGAGGCAGCCCTCAAAGGCTTAGACATTAGCATATGAGCCTACCTATGTTTAGTTTAAACAAAGAATACCAAAAGAAAAAAGCAAATTTGATGATAAAAGTAAATTGGAAAGTTGATTAAAATTAAAATTCCTATCTGAATAATGAAAGTTTAATTTATACTAGACTGTCCCTTTAAGTAACAGAAAATGGCTGTGTAAAAAGTCTTGCTGGTAATTAATAATCTGGGTTGGTGTAGGTTGGGGGGTTGATTTGATATTGTTTTATGTACTGCTAAAGGGACAGTAAAGTGAAAATTAAACTTAAATGTATTGAGAAGAACATGACATTTGCAACAACTTTCCAATTTAATTATATTATCATTTGTGCTTAGTTCTCGTAGTATCCTTTGTTAAAGAGTAACCCTATGTGAACTCATGAGCGTGCACGTGTCTTCAGACAGCAGAGTTTGCAACAACATATATAGCATTGTTATACATAGTTACAAACACTGCTGCACAGAGTGCTAAATACACGTGCATGCCCCTAAGCTCATATCAGCCTCCTAGGTTTACTCTTTAACAAATTATACTAAAAGAACAAAGGAAATGAAATAACAGAAGTAAATTATAAAGTTAGGTAAAATTGCTGCTCTGAATTATCAGTGTTTAACTTTCATTGTCAGATTTGGCTTCTGTATTTGATGATGTTTTCCTAATTCTTCTGTGATATTGTGTTTTTAATGATACAAAAAACACAAAATACTGGTCTGGATTACAATCACTTTTTATTTGCAGGAAAAACCATTACATCATTATATAGTCAAAAGCAGCATTACATGATATCTGTACACAATGGTATAAATATACCTAACACTTGTGCTCTTGATACAAAGGGATTTATCAGATATATAATGTTCCCCTTTAGTTATAGTAGCCATTTAAATTAAACTGCTTATGATCACGTATGTTACTGATATTGTGTCTCATGAAATAAAATCAGTTTCCCCTCAGTAATTCCTCTGGTATATAACATGTACAATGCTAAGCACCTTTTGCTATAAGAAAAGGTTTATCCACATGATGTGAACATTAAATATATCTCCCAGATGTCAATTATTTGAGACTAATCTTGTTTATTTAAGTTTCTAAAGCTCTTTTCATATAAAGACTCCTTTATTCTGTCAATGTAACTATTTTCTCCCCTATGTGAACTAAACGTACAACTCCTAACACTGGCATATTAATAAACAGCACTGGGGTGCTTTGGTGGTGAATGGTTGTGTAAACTGGTCAGTAGGAGGACAGATCTGTATATTCCTGTGTGGTGTTTGTATTCTATCACATTGATATGAGAGAAACTGAGGTGCACATATATAGAGGAACAAAGGACAGCAGGAGAGCACTTCCAATCTGGAGGTTTTATAACTGGGATTTAGAAAGTATTATTTACAATAACATCCTTTTTGATGCTTCTATTTAGAGAATTTGTCTTCTTTAGGGTATTTGTAAAATGGTTTGTACACTGTGTATATAAAGATTATTTGTGTGTAAATATTTGGTGTTTTGTGATACCGGATTTCAATAAAAAAAACTTTTTCCACTTTCTAAACATGTGAACGGTTTCTTCCCTTGTGAATCCTTTTATGCTTTTTCAGATGATTCATTTGTGTAAAACTTTTTCCAAACTCTGTACATGTGAAAGGCTTTTCTCCTGTGTGACTCCTTTCATGTTTTCTCAGACTACTATTTTCTGTAAAACTTTTTCCACACTCTGTACATGTGAAAGGCTTTTCTCCTGTGTGACTCCTTTCGTGAGTTTTCAGACTACTTATTCGTGTAAAACTTTTTCCACACTCTGTACATGTGAAAGGCTTTTCTCCTGTGTGACTCCTTTCGTGAGTTTTCAGACTACTTATTTGTGTAAAACTTTTTCCACACTCTGTACATGTGAAAGGCTTTTCTCCTGTGTGACTCCTTTCATGTATTCTCAGACTACTATTTTCTGTAAAACTTTTTCCACACTCTGTACATGTGAATGGCTTTACTCCTGTGTGAATCCTTTCATGATTTGTCAGATTAATCATTTGTGTAAAACTTTTTCCGCACTCTGTACATGTGAAAGGCTTTTCTACCATGTGAATCCTTTCATGACTTTTCAGATGATCTATTTGTGTAAAACTTTTTCCACACTCTGTACATGTGAATGGCTTTTCTCCTGTGTGAATCCTTTTGTGAGTTTTCAGACTACTTATTTGTGTAAAACTTTTTCCACACTCTGTACATGTGAAAGGCTTTTCTCCTGTGTGACTCCTTTCATGATTTGTCAGATTAATCATTAGTGTAAAACTTTTTCCGCACTCTGTACATGTGAAAGGCTTTTCTCCCATGTGAATCCTTTCATGAGTTTTCAGATTACTCTTTTGTGTAAAACTTTTTCCACACTCTGTACATGTGAAAGGCTTTTCTCCTGTGTGAATCCTTTCATGAGTTTTCAGACTACTTATTTGTATAAAACATTTGCCGCACTCAGTACATGTGTGTGGCTTCTTACCTGTGTGAATTTTGTGGTGTTCTAGGAGATGAGACTTATATCTAAAGCTTTTCTCACATTCTGTAGATTTGAAAGGTCTCTCCTTTGTATGAATTATTTGGCTAGACTGTAGACTTTTCTCTTCTTTAATTTTTTTTGAATACTCAGTAAATGTGTGTGGCTTATCATCAGGGATAATTATTTCACTTGATAAGGCATAATTCTTGTCCTCTTGTTTGATGACTAAATTACTCTCTGTACATAATGATTGCTGGCCAGTTCCTGCCAATTCACATTCTCCTTTAAATATCTGTTGTGATTTCCCCAATGTCTGTGAATAGTCATTAGTGTCTAAAACTGTTGGAGTCTGTGGTATCATTATGATGCTTCCTGTAGTGAAGGATGGATATGAACTATTCATGTGTTTGTCTACATAAAAAGAAATGAAATAAAGAAAAATAACAATATTTACTATTTAGAATATAATCCATCTTAATAAAAAATCATATTCTTTTATACGCAACAAAATGTCTTCCATTTTGTGTTTATTTTTAAATGTATTTACCTGTAAATCATAAATTAAAAAATGACGACAAAGAATGTTGCATAATGTTCTCAGCCAGGGAACAAGTACATCTGTATTCTGGGCAAGAGAGGTGGAACCCACCATCCTCATTTAACATTGCACAAGCAACTGCACATACAGTGCTGCATGGATTATGCTCAACAAGTTGGGTGAGAACATGATGTCTTAATTATCACAGACTATTAATCAGTGTGAGATGTTTTTAGAGGGTAAGAAGCTGTGATTTTACAATACTTCTAAGCTTTCAGCTGTAACATAGTAACATAGTAACATAGTAGATAAGGTTGAAAAAAGACTGAAGTCCATCGAGTTCAACCTATACAAATCTAAAATACTTACAAAAAGCTCCAGTTAAGCTTAAATAACCCCATTAAAATGTGACCCATTTAATACTAGCAATCATATCCATGAATTTTGTTTATATACAGAAATTTATCCAGACTATTTTTAAATGTATCTATGGTATTGGCATTCACTACCTCCTTTGGTAATGAGTTCCACAATTTTATTGCTCTTACAGTGAAAAAACGTTTCCGTTGCAGGAGATTAAATCTCCTTTCCTCCAACCTTAAATTATGACCTCTTATCAGAACCAATTTTCTTGGAATAAAAAGAGCTTCTGCCATCTCTGTATATGGGCCTTGAATATATTTATATAAAGTAATCATGTCACCTCTCAAGCGCCTTTTTTCTAAAGAGAACAGACCCAGTTTGGCTAGCCTCTCCTCATAGGTTAATTTCTCCAATCCCCTTATTAGCTTTGTGGCCCTTCTCTGAACTTTTTCTAGTTCTGCAATATCTTTTTTAGCAATCGGTCCCCAGAACTGCACTCCAAACTCAAGGTGAGGTCTTACCAGGGCTTTATATAATGACAGAATTATGCTTTCCTCCCTTGAATCAATGCCTCTTTTAATACATGCTAGTATCTTATTAGCCTTTGAAGCCGCTGCCCTGCATTGTGCACTCATTTTTAGCTTGTTATCTATTACTACTCCCAAATCCCTTTCCTCCTGTGTTTGGCTAAGTCTTGTCCCATTTAAAAAATACATAGCCTGCTTATTTTTACTTCCAAAATGTAGAACCTTACATTTTTCCGTATTAAATCTCATTTTCCATTCACTTGCCCATAGTTCTAATTTTCGCAAATCCCTTTGCAAAGAGAGTTCATCCTGCTCTGACCTAATGACCTTACTTAACTTAGTATCATCTGCAAAAATAGAGATGTCGCTATTTAATCCTTGCTCCAAGTCATTTATAAAAATATTAAAAAGAACAGGGCCCAGTACTGATCCCTGGGGGACGCCACTGATTACCTTTGTCCAATCTGAGTATGATCCATTTACTGCTACTCGTTGCTCCCTATCTTTTATCCAGTTATTTATCCATGAGCTAACATTTTCAGCTATTCCCAGTCCCTTAATTTTGTGCATTAATCTCTCATGTGGCACTGTATCGAATGCCTTTGCAAAATCTAAGTATATCACATCAACTGATTCCCCTTTATCTATATTTTTACTTACTTCCTCGTAGAATCTAATTAGATTAGTTTGACATGATCTATTTCTCCTAAAGCCATGCTGATTAGAACTCATAATCTTGTTTACACGAATATGCTCATCAATATAATCCCTTATAATCCCTTCAAATATCTTCCCCACTATTGATGTCAGACTAACTGGTCTATAGCTTCCTGGATCATCCCTGCTTCCCTTTTTGAAGAGTGGCACTGTGGTTGTTTAATTTATATAAACAGCCAAAAACTTTATTAGTTTAATAATATTTCCTGCAAAATTAAGCACACGAATCAGGGGCGGTTCTGGGGTGGGGAACACTCACTGAAAACCAGGTAGTCATTTAAGTGTAGTTATGGGTGTTCCATGAGCGAGGTCAGGGCAGGGCAAGTTGGAGTTGCAGGTGTTCTAAGTTCAGAAGTCTGAGGGCGAGATTAGCCAGATGTTGGACATGATCGGTCTAAAAGGACAGAGGGGGGAGTAGTATTTTCTTTCATGTAATTGGCAAGAGTCCATGAGCTAGTGACGTATAGGATATACATTCCTACCAGGAGGGGCAAAGTTTCCCAAACCTCAAAATGCCTATAAAAACACCTCCCACCACACCCACAACTCAGTTTTACAAACTTTGCCTCCTATGGAGGTGGTGAAGTAAGTTTGTGCTTGATTTTTCTTCTATGTTAAGCGCTTCTCAGCATATTGAAGCCCAATTCCTCTCAGAGTACAGTGTTTGTCAGAGGGATGTGAAGAGAGTATCGCCTATTGATTTTATGGTATATACTCACGGGAAATCTTTTCAAAGGGTTCTCTGTTATTGGTCGTAGGGATTTATCTCCTACCTCCCTTTTCAGATCGACGATATACTCTTATTTACCATTACCTCTGCTGATAGTTTTCAGTCCGGGTTTGGCTATCTGCTATATGTGAATGGGTGTCTTTCAGAAGTATGTATCATTATTTAAGACACTCTCAGCTATGGTTTGGCACTTTATGTATTAATATAAAGTTTTAAATATATGTATGTTATTTCTATTTGCCATGAGTCAGGTCTATGTATATTTCCCTTTGCAGACTATCAGTTCCAGTATGGGAATCATGTTTTAGGAAGTTTATTTTCTTACCTGGGGTATTAGTCTTTTTTTTAAATTGACTTGTTTCTCTTTAATTTCGAGGGCAAAATTAGGCTTGTGATGTGTGATGCTGTAATTTATTGCGTCATCCTTGGCGCGAGAATTTTTTGGTGCGAATGTGCGTCTATGATGACGCAAGTTCGTAATTTCCTGTGTCTTTGTTGACGCCAGGTTGTTTGGCATGAAGTTGCGTCATTTTCGAATGTTTGTTGGCACCGGAAAAAATGTTTCTATTTCATTTTGCGTCATGCGCCATACTTGGTGCCAAAAAATGTGGGTTTTTTTTACCCCACTTCCTATATGCCTCTTGCCTTCTTTATGTTCAGAGGGCTATGCTGTTTGCATTTTTTTTCCCATTCCTAAAACTGCTATATGAGGAAATTGAATATTTTGTCTAAATGTTATTTTTTCTTTTACATTTTGCCCTGACCCTCATCCAATGGGGGTTGCTCCTTCTTTATAACTGTCACAAAATGTACTTAAACAATGCAGATATAAATATAATAGTTTATATTTGTTTAATGAGTGATCTATTCTATTTTCCCAGTAATTAAAGTCAGCATAATATCTATTTTATTCACCTAACACATATGAGTTCATGCTGATAACAGGCTCCTATGTCTGTGCTCAGGAAGAATGTTCCCTTATTCACTCCAGTTACATCAATATCCGATATCTCTCAGTGCTCTGGTCGTGTCTGTAAAAAGTATATTAAATGGTTTAGACAGATAATAAATAATGGTTCTGATTAACTGTACGTATGGTATAATTAAAGGCACACGTAACAATTCATGTTATACAGATCAGCTGTTTAGGTTATTACATATGTTCTATTGATTCACCACAAGCATTTAGAAGAGTTAACACTGTGTGTGTTATAATTGTCCCTTAAAGGGATATTAAAGTCCAAATTAATCTTTCATGATTCAGATAGGGCATGTAATTTTAAACAACTTTCTAATTTACCTTTATCATCAAATTTGCTTTGTTCTCTTGGTATTCTTAGTTGAAAGCAAAAGAGAGGGGAGAGACAGAGCAAAAGAAAGGGGGTAGA
Organism: Bombina bombina; assembly: GCF_027579735.1. NCBI lineage: Eukaryota > Metazoa > Chordata > Amphibia > Anura > Bombinatoridae > Bombina > Bombina bombina. Next base: position 115,657,902 of record NC_069503.1, read on the forward strand.
GGGAGAGCGAAAGAGAGGGATGGAGAGAAAGAGCAAAAGAGAGGGATAGATAGAGAGAACACAAAAGAGAGGGGAAAGAGACAGAGCAAAAGAGAGGGGGGAGAGAGAGTGCAAAAGAGAGGGGGAGAGAGAGCACTAAAGAGAGGGGGGAGAGAGAGAGCAAAAGTGAGGTGGAGCGAAAGAGAGCGCAAAAGTGAGGGGGAGAGAGAGATCAAAAGAGAGGGGGAGAGCGATCAAAAGAGAGGGGAAGAGAGATCAAAAGAGAGGGGAAGAGAGATCAAAAGAGAGGGGGAGGGAGAGAGAGCAAAGGGTGAGACTGCTGTACTGCAAAAAAACGCCAGTGTGAAAGGGCTTTAGGACTAGTCATTATATAAAACACAACAGTGTGAGGCTGTTAATAAAGATTTATGTCAGGGTTTGCGTATTACTGTTTAGCAGAAGCTCTGTAAGTATGAAGTCTCTCTGGTTCCTCTTGTGATATCACGGAGTGTTACACAGATATTTATACTAATGTGGGAGTGTCACCTTTCTCTGTGTGACTCACATGAGTACAACTTGTCAGTTGGGAGACAATGAGAGGGTCACACCTGGACTTTTGTTCTCATATAGATATCTATTGTCCCCTCTGGTGTCACATGAAAACAGAGTCCCTGCCTCCCCCTCAGGGTGTCATTATCATATGGATAAGTAAGGAGGAAACAAACAGTTTATTTAAATGAGAGAGATTTTCTGTTGTGTCCTAAAATATCTCAGGATACAGCATTATATTATGTTTTTATCGATAGGAATTGTTATTTTAACATAATTTAATTGAAAAAAGATTTTTATTATTTTGCTCCTCAAGTATACATCACAACAGTAATATAACAGTAAATGAATCTTACAGGTATAGGTCACAGTCATAGATAACAAGTCACAGCCAAGGGTGTATGGAAGGAAACAGTTGGTCATTACAATATGCACTCCAGGTCAGAAAGTAAAGTGCTTCCTTCACATCATTGTTGTCCCGACCCAAAGGGGGTTTCCACTATATTTTAACAGAACTTAGTTGCAAACAGATGTATAATATTAACCTGTTATTAGATACATATGAGATACATATATAGGAGCAGCAATACACTACTGGGAGCTAGCTGAACACATCTAGTTAGCCAATCACAAGAGATAAATGTGTGCAGGCACCAATCAGCAGCGAGCTCCCACTAGTGTAGGATATGTGCATATTCTTTTTAAACAAGGGATACAAAGAAAACAAAGCACATCCGATAAAATAAGTTAATTTAAAGTGTTAGAAAAAGAAATGCTCTATCTGAATCATGCATGATTAAAGGGACACTCAAGTCAAAATAAACTTATGATTCAGAAAGAACCTGCAGTTTATAGACACTTTACTTCCATTATCAAAGCTACAGTTTTATACCCTGCTAAATTAAAAATATTTACTAAATATGAAACCCTAATATTTGACTATTTTTTTTTTTTATTTTTTTTTTAGTTTCAAATGCTTTATTGTTATTGCTCAATATTTACATCTTGTCAACACAGAATATTAGAGAAAAGGACAACAATGAAAGAACAGAGTGGTTACATGTTGCTCTTATAAAGAAACATTCATAATTCATTCCAATTGCATCTAGGTCTTTGTTATGTTCACCTCAGTATAGCTCTATCTGTAGTCTGTTACGTCCTTATGTGAGGTGACATAAATATATATGTGAATATGAAGTGTTACGGTTGCCTCCAGGCTGGCTGGAAGTTGGACCGTAGAAAAGGATGCTCCTAGCGCTCACCAAAGGAGCAGCAGCCCCGTAGACTCTATAACTGCTGCGTAGCCACCATAAGTAATGCAGACTCTATGAACCACCGCTGCTGGGCTGGTATCTCGCCGTCTGCTCTGCGCCCTGGACCTACGACCAGGCTCCAGTAGGTGAACCTCTTCCTTCTGTAGCAATCCCTGTAGCTAAGGGAGTATGAAAAACATAGCAATCCCTGTAGTGATATAAGCTGTATCCTACAAACATGAGTCAAAGCTTCAAGTTAGAGGGTCAACATAGGTCTGATGTGCTGGAGCACACAGCCTGCTTTTTATTGAGGTTACATGCAAACAGGACACTCTCTCAGGGGGAGGCATAAAATCCCCCATCACACATTTGATATTAGATAGAGAGACACTCCCTTTGACAGGCCACAACATTTACTTCAGCAGATAACATTACACACAATAAAACAATGCAGTCCACCTTATCAATACTAGTCTGATTAGACAATGGGAAAGTTGATCACTAAACCTAATTAGAGCTAATCCCAGCAGACTTGTATTTAGAATAGGTTTCTTGAAGCTGAACAAAATTTAACTCTTAATGGCACACAATGAAACTGAACCAAGTGGGAGAAAGCCAGGGACAAGTCATTTCACAGGTCTGGGGACATAGTCTTAAAGGGGCATTGTTCATCAAAGTCACAATATGTCCCCAGATGGTTCTTAAAGGGCCATACACACCCAATAAAAGTTAATATGTTCTCAGGGGCACAATCTTCCAGGGGCCATAGTCATGAGGAAGGAGGCTGGCAAATAGGCTTCTCCAAAATCCAGGGAAGCAGGGCAATTTTCCATTTAAAGGGCCAGTCACAAATAGCAGTTTGTAACATATCTCCCCTTTTGGAGGGAGACTAACAAGTCACCTGACCTTCTGTCGGTCAGTGCCTAAGTTAGTCTCGCAACCCACCCACAAATAAACACTAGCAGCAAAGCAGCCCCCCCACAACAAGTAGCACTGGCCTGTAGGTTCCAGGTTATAGGATGAAAGTGTAGCATCCTCTGCCTTCCTGGCGCAGCTGGGCAAATAGCTGATGGTACTTGGGGGGCAGAGGCCAGCGGCACTCTGCCCTGGTGCCAGCGCTTCTGCTGGGGTGAGGGGTTTGCAGGCCAGACCTGTAACAAGGGGGTCTGTAGGGCAGAGGCCAGCAGCGCTCTGTCCTGATGCCAGCTCTTCTGCTGGGGGAATTGGGGCATAGTCCTGCCCGGTGGCAAAGGGAACGTGGGGGTCAGTGGGGGTTAACATCTCCACTGTTAACCCTGGGCCCAAGTTAGGAGTTAGCTGGGGAGGGGGAGATTGGCTTACCTCCTCCTCCTGATACTCCGGTGGCCGTTGGGAAGGGAGGTCGATGCTCTCCGCTTCCTGTGGAACATGCTGCGGCTGGGGAGAGAGACCGGTTGTCTCCTCTCCCTGGAAGGCACACTCCGGCTGGGGAGGGAGGTCGATGCTCTCCCCTCCCTGTAGCTGGGTCTGTCGCTGGGGATCTGGGCCGCCTGCGCACCCCCTAAATGTGCTTCTTTCGTGCGATAATGCTATCCCAGGTATCAAAAGTATGTTTATGTATTGCTAATTCTGTACATTGAGGGGGTCTCAATTCTTTTGGTACCCAACAGAGCGCCCCCACCTCTGGGACTCTCAAGATATGGGAATCTATCGCCACCCATGCCTTTGTGTCCCTAGATCTATGCCAGTCTAAAATCCTTTGTAATGTGACTGCCTCATGATAATCTGCTATGTGTGGGACCCCCAGACCTCCATTTTCTGGCCTCCTATACATATTTTCTCTATTGATTCTAGGCTTGCTTTTGTTCCAGATAAATGAGTTGATGTGTCTCTGTAACTGGGGTATATACCACTTAGGGAGAGGGATGAGGAGGGCCTGTATTATATATAATATTCTGGGTAATGTTGTCATTTTTATACTCTGTATGCGTCCCCACCATGTGATTGGTTTCGCTGCCCAAGTGCCTAAGTCCTGTTGTATGTTTCGTGCCAGTGCAAGATAGTTATCATTAAACAGCTGTGATGTGTTAGAGGAGAGTTGTACTCCGAGGTATTTTAGGGATTTCTTTTGTATTTTTAAGGGGCAGGTATCTGTTATTAGTTGGAATCTTTGCGGCGTCAAGGATACATTCATAATCTCTGATTTTTGTGTATTAACCAGGAAGCCCGAGAAACTTCCGAAATGTTTGATTTCCTTTAAGGTCTCTGGTACAGAGAGTTGGGGATTTGTGAGTGTGAACAGCACATCATCTGCGTATAATGCGATTTTAAAGTTATGTGGGCCGATGTTAATGCCATGGATCTTTTGGTTTTGTCGGATGTGTGCAGCAAATACCTCCATTGACAGGATAATTAGAATTGGGGACAGGGGACATCCTTGTCGTGTCCCGTTTTGGATGTTAAAGGGGGTGGACAACATGCCATTCGCTTTCACTTTGGCACTGGGTTGTGTATATAATTGGAGGATACGCGTTATCATTTTCGATCCGAATCCTAGTGCTACTAGCGTCTCTTTTAGGAATGCCCAATTAATGCGATCAAACGCTTTCTCCGCGTCTGTGGCTATCAAGATCGTGGGGATGTTGTGTGATTTGGCATAAGTAGTTAATGTTAGGGCTCTAATAATATTGTCCCTTGCTTCCCTCCCTGGGACAAATCCCACTTGGTCTGAATGAATGAGTTGTAATAATACTTTATTTATCCGGTTGGCTAGTATTTTGCCTAATATCTTGATATCGGAGTTTAGGAGGGATATAGGTCTGTAGCTGCTTGGTTCGGTGAGTGGTTTGTTGGGCTTAGGTATAACTGATATATGCGCTAATAGCATTTCGCGTGGGAGGTGATGATTATCATCCAGTGCTTGGAACAATTTTAGTAGATGTGGAGCTAATATATGTTTGAATGCTTTATAGTATGAATTAGTAAAACCATCCGGCCCAGGGCTTTTACCTGACGGTAAATGTTGGATTGCTGTTAGGATCTCTGTTATAGTGATGGGTGATTCCAGTTCCTCCCTGTTAACATTCGGCAGCTGTGGTAAGTTTGCCTGTCTAATGTATTCTTTCATGTGTTCTTGGTGTTCGGCAGTGTTGTTAGTGTCTAAGTTATAGAGTGCTTCGTAGTAAGAGCCAAAATGGTTAGCTATGTGTTTGCTATCTACGACCTCCACTCCCTCTGTTGTTACTAGTTTGTGTATTTGTGACGATACCTTTTGGTTTCTTAACATTTTAGCAAGTAGCGCTCCTGTCCTATTTCCTTCATAATAATACATCTTTTTAATTCCAAGGGCTTTCCTCTGTGCCTCTTTAGTTAAGACTGCATTTAGTTCCTTTCTGGTTTCTGTTAGTTGTTTGAAGGATGTTGAGTCCTTTGGGTTATTTTTATGGGTTATTTCTAATTGTCTCATCTTTTCCGTCAGCATGTTATTCCTGTCATTGTAAGTTTTTCGTCTGTATGCTGTGTGTTTAACTCTCCACGTAATACCGCTTTGTGGGCTTCCCACAAAGTGGCAGGTGTTATGTCTTGTGTCGCATTATGGCGAAAATATTCTTTTAGTGATTTAGTCAGGGCTTCCAATGTGGCTGGGTGTCTCAATAATGAGTCATCCATCCTCCATATAAAAGGGGTGACTGGGTGGTGCGGCCACTGTAGGGTTACTAGGACGGCTGAATGGTCCGACCAAGGGGTCGGTAGTATATCTGAGTCTCTTACCAAGGACATGTGGTTTCTATCTACCATTATTTAGTCTATTCGTGTATATATAGACCATGGGTGAGAGAAGAAGGTGTCGTTTTTTTGTCTTGGATGTTGTATACGCCATACATCAAGTGTACTTAGCTGTGCAAGGCAATTATATACTGCATTAGGCGGTCTAGATCCAGGTGTAGCCCTGCCTGTAGAGGTGTCCAATGCTGTATCTAGCGCTACATTCAAATCACCTCCTAGTATTAACATGCCTTTCCTGTGTGTTGTGACTAACTTTGATAAGTGTTGGTAAAATTTGTGTCTGCCACTGTTTGGTGCATATACATTTACTAAAGTCACTGGTCTGTTGAACAGTGTTCCTACGAGAATTATTATACGCCCTTCTTTGTCTGAGGCCTTATTCAGTAGAGTGAAATGTATGTTTCGGTGAAAAAGGATTCCTACCCCATTTCTTTTTGCCGCAGTGTGTGAGTTAAAATACCCTACTGGGTGGTCTCTGGATTTGAATGTTGGAGCTGCTGAAGCTAAAAAGTGAGTTTCCTGTATGAAAATGATGGAATCTTTATGTTTCCTGAAGGTTCTAAGGGCTATAGAACGCTTGGTAGGTGAGTTGAGTCCCTTTGTGTTTTGTGTGATAATTGATATAACTGGGTCAGCCATCTATATGTACTAGGTTATACTTGCGTATTTGTTTAATGATATCATATCTTATCCTATGTTTACAAACCATGTCCTGTACCAGACCTTTGTAGTGTATTGAAATGAGAGAGAGTACCTGATCAGTATCCAGATGTTCCTTATGAGGAGAGGGTGAGTATTGCCCTGAAGAGTCGCAGCAGACGAACTTAAAAAAAAATACAAGAAAATTAACATTTATAAACAAGTAGAAAAATAATGTTAACATTTTACCAATCATCATTACTAGTTCCCAAACTCCTCCCAACCGCCCGACCCACAGCCCTTCTCTAACGTTATTAGGTGTTAGAGTTCCCTGTTATAGGGAAGTTCTGGGGGAAAGCGGGAGGGGGGAAAAGTGGGAACAAGAAAAGGCGGAAGGAGAAAAGTGGAAAAAGGGGGTAAGGGGTTGAAAGGCAGTAAATTTGCCAGTAATCTACCAGACGGCCAGCCCCCCGGGGGAGGGGGTGGTAATAAGGGCTTTGTTTGGGTATAGTGGAATATGTCCCATGTATTTTTCTCTGACTAGGCTATGCTATACTATACCACATAAGAGTGTCCATTGGTTTTCATCCCAAAAAAAAAAGAGTCCAGATCTTATCAGGTGGTCTATGTTTCTATGTTCTCTTCACTATCACCTGTCACCTGGCCATTTTTCCTTTTCTTGGGTATTGTCACCCATTTTGGACGTTGAGGGTGCGGTGGGAGAGTTGCTCTTTGTTCATCTTTGTTGTCCCGTAGTTTTGGCAGGGAAGGTTGAGGGATTTCCAGGTGTTTGCAGTATTGGTCAATATCCTCAGGTTCTTTATATACATACGTTTTATCGTCCTTGACCACTTTTATTGAAAAAGGGAAGCCCCATCTGTATGGGATCCCTAGCTCAGTCAGATGCAGAGTGAGGTATCGTGCCTCTTTGCGTTTTGCAAGTGTCATTGGGCTTAGATCTGCATATATTTGAAGCCTGTCCTCGCCGAATGTAATGGTCTTTTCCTTGCTGCTTGTAGAATCCTCTCCTTATCTGTAAACTTGTGGCAACAAAGGACAATGTCCCGTGGTGGTGCTGTGTCTGAAGGCTTCGCCCTAAGGGCTCTATGTATTCTGTCTATAGTGACTGTGTCGTTATTGCCTGATTCCAGCAGAAACCGGAACAAATTCTGAGCATAAGATTGCAGTTGTGCAGGGAGAATTTTTTCTGGCACCCCTCTGATACGGAGATTTTGGCGCCGGCCTCTATTGTCTAAATCTTCAAGTTGTTCCTGTAGCTGAAGAATAGTGGAGTTTTGTTGCTGCAATTCTAAGGCCATTGTGTCTGTCGTCATGACAGTTTCCTCTGTCTGTTCCTCTAATTGTTGTACTCTATTTCCCAGTGCATTTATGTCTCTCTTGATGTCTGCCAATCCATCTTTAATGGCTTTGTTAACCTGTAACATAAATGTGGTCAAATCTTGTTTAGTAGGAAGAGAGCAGAGGTCCGCTTTTGTTATGGGTGAATTGCTTCCATCTGAAGACTGTGTTCTCTCTTGCATATCGACTTCAGTGTGGGTATATGGTGGTTCAAAATCTCCCCCTGTGTCGGTCAATTTGAAGAATGAGTTGTTTCCCTACTCCTGGGGTTGCCGGTTTTTGTTTGTCGTTTTTGTTTTTATTCCTGGCCGCCATGATAGCGTGACTGCAATTATTTTATGGTATGGCGTGTTTGGGGTTCTCTTTTGGCTTGTTCTGTAGCCTTGTCAAGTTATATTATGTTCAAATAAAGTCTTAGGTTGTACTTCAGGGATGTTTATGTAAGGCACTCTGTTCTGTTTCAGCGTAGTGAGTAAGTGACGTACCTCTTATGGCGTCTTTGCAGGAGCCGTTATGGTGCACCTTGTGTTTCAGGCTTTGTGCGCTCAGGTTCTGTGGGTCTTTATGGCGTCTTGTGTCGTCTTGCTTAGCGGGAGTTATCGTGCACCGCTTATGTCGCCATGCGTTGTCCGCCTGCAGCACTGTTGTTCCAACTTTAGGTAGGCTTTTCTTTTCCCAGCTAGGCCCCGTTCTCTGCCGCTACAGATAAAAGGGCATTTCTGCCTGATGACACGACTGTCACTGTGGTCGCTTGCCTCCTGTTCTAGTCAGGATTCGTTTTGATGCCCTTTAGCTTAATTGCATAAGATTTTCCCCCAGGTTGGGCCCCTATCTGGCTGATCACTATCGGAGCTCTAAAACATTGCGACCATGCTCTTCCTTGGTCGGCTCCGCCCCCCCCCAATATTTGACTATTTTAATGAAGCATCACTATTTCTTTTAACCCCTTCAGCCAATACAACATATATATACGTTGTGCGTTACTTTGGGTACTTTGGCTATCGTACCGCATGATGTATATATACGTTGTTGCTTCAGGAGGCTCCAGCAATCTCAGCTGTTAAGTTACAGCCGAGATCTGGAGCTCCTGAAGCTGCAGGCATCTTCTGCATATGGAGCCAGAGCGCGATCAGTGCTCCGCCTCCATATGAGGGCAGATGCCTGATCATTACAGACGGTGACACTGCGTGTGTCACCATCTGTAACGATCTTCTGCTGGAGCCTGCAGGAGGTATGGGCGGAAGTCGGGTGGGCGGCCCAGCAGGAGAGGTGGGAAGGGGACGGGAGGAAGTGGGAGGGGCCCTACGCTGTGGAAACATTTAAGCAAAGGGAGTAGAGACAGTGAGGGATGGGGCAGCTATGCTACTGAAAATGTGATCTGGGGGTGTGGGGGGACCCCCCAACTAAAAATCACAGGTGGGGGGGAGCTGGTTAAAAACTACCTACAACAAATATATAAAAAGCCTAATAAACAGAAAATAAAAATAATAAAAAAAAATGGTTTTATATGTAATGACAGACAGCTGCCAGTACCTAAAATGGCGCCTAATAGTAAGAGGGGGGAGGTTTAGAGAGCTGTTTGGGGGGGGATCAGGGAGGTTGAGGGATAAGGGGAGATCCTAAACTGGAGAATTTTTTTTTTAAAAAAAAAAACAGTATTTTTTCATACTGGCAGACTGTCTGCCAGAACCTAAGATGGGGGTTACCAGTGGGGGTGGGGGAGGGAAGAGAGCTGTTTGAGAGGGTTCAGGTAGGGATCAGGGGGTGGGGAGCATCAGGTAGGAGGCTAATCTCTACACTAAAGCTAACATTAACCTTTTAAGCTACCTAATTAACCCCTTCACTGCCGGGAATAATAGAAGTGTGGGGCACAGCTGCAATTAGCGGCCTTCTAATTACCAAAAGCAATGACAATGCCATATGTGTCTGATATTAAAGGATCCCAGATAAACTTTTACAAACACTTGTGCCATAATTGCACAAGCATAATGTAAATAATTTCTGTGAGAAACCCAAAGTTTGTGAAAAAAGTACCAATTTCTTTTATTTGATGGCATTTGGCAGTGAAATGGTGGCATGAAATATACCAAAATGGGCCTAGATCAAGACCTTGGGTTGTCTACTTAAAAATATATATATATATATAGATTTGATAGGTAAATAAAAGAATAACAAGGCTCTATTTCTGTTTAAATAGAGTGATAGCAAAAATGCTAAAAATTCTCTGGTATTTTGGGCAAGTTTTGTCTGGAAGTCCCAGTAGTGAAATGGTTAAAGGGACACTAAACCCAAAATTTTTCTTTCGTGATTCAGATAGAGCATGCAATTTTAAGCAACTTTCTAATTTACTCCTATTATCAAATGTTCTTTATTCTCTTGCTATATTTATTTAAAAAGCAGGAATGTGATGCATAGGAGCAGGCCCATTTTTTTTGGTTGAGAACCTGGGTTATGCTTGCTTATTGGAGGGTAAATGAAAGCATCAAATAACAAAGCGCTATCCATGGTGCTGAATCTAAAATGGGCTGGCTGCTAAGATTTACATTCCTGCTTTTAAAATAAAGATAGCAAGAGAACGAAGAAAAATTGATAATAGGAGTAAATTATAAAGTTGCTTAAAAATTCATGCTCTATCTGAATCATGAAAGAAAAATTTTGGGTTCAGTGTCCCTTTAAAAGAATCTTCATAAGCCCTATAGCACTAGCTGATTCAATAGGTTAACAATAGACATTCATCTATAGCAGCTCATTTTAAGAACAATAATCAAAATGTATTTATCCCTATACAATATTATCACAGCACATAGCTAGAATGGCCAATGCTAGTGTGAATATTAGGCTGCACGAGGGACCTTCAGCTATAATGGAATGTCTGGGATCATCAGTTTTGGAGGGTGAGATTATCTTTCTTTCTCCTCCTTCTCCCCCTCACACGCGCTCTCTTCCCTTTTCACCTATTGTCTTGTTAAATCCAAGGTCAGATATCCAGAGGAGTAAACATCTTATCATGGAATGTGGGGGGTATTACGTCCCCATTTAAGAGGAATCTTATTATCAAACACCTAGGTAAAAATAATCCAGATATTGCTGGTATACAAGAGACCCATTTTAATTTACAAGAAATGGAGAAATTTAAGATGAAATGGGTGGGAGATGATATTGCAACCCCTGCAAATCTAGGAAAAAAGGAGTAGCAATACTTTTTAATAAAAACCTTAACTATGAAGTTTGTGAAAAAGTTTTTTATTTGATCACATTTGGGGGTGAAATGGTGGAAATAAATATAGCAAAATGGGCCTAGATCAATACTTTGGGTTGTCTACTAAAAAACATATATAGATTTAATAGGTAAATAAAAAAAAACAAGGCTCTATTTCTGTTTAAATGGCAAAAATGCTCTGGTCTTTTGGGGAAGTTTTAGGGGCCAAATTATCAAGCTCCATTCCGCACGAGCCTTCAGGCTGGCCGGGAACAGCAGTTATGAAGCAGCGGTCTAAAGACGATCCTATAAGATCGGGCTGATTGATACCCCCTGCTAGTGGCCGATTGGCCACGAATCTGCAGGGGGCGGCATTACACAAGCAGTTCTGGTGAACTGCTTGTGCAATGTTAAATGCTGTCGGCATTCAGCAATGTCTGTAGGACATGATAAGCTACAACGTATCATGTCGGACCGACATTGATAAATTGCCCTTAAAGGGACATGAAACCCAAATTTTTTCTTTCATGATTCAGATAGAGAATACAATTTTAAACAACTTTCTAATTTATTTCTATTATCTCATTTGTTTCATTCTCTTGGTATCATTTGTTGAATTAGCAGCAATGCACTAATGGTTTCTAACTGAACTTATGGGTAAGCCAATCACAATCAATATATATATATGCAGCTACGAATCAACAGCTAGAACCTAGGCTCTCTGCTGCTCCTGAGCTTTCCTAGATAAAGCTTTCAGCAAAGGATAACAAGAGAAGGAAGCAAATTAAATACTAGAAGTAAATTGGAAAGTTGTTTAAAATTGTATTCTCTGGGGGAACTTCCGGGCGTGATCTAGGCCCATTTTGGTATATTTCATGATAGGTCGCAAGACTGTTTGCTGCTCCAAATATTGCTTTAATCTGCCTACAATCTCCGTGTTAACGCTCAATTGAGAGTGATTTGTTACAGAACATTTTTCAGCAGATATAGCTCTTTTATCTAATACCGCTATTTTAGGATTGGAACCAGATTCAGCCTACCGGAGCATAACAAGGGTTGCAGCCCACTAGCTAACCCCCCAGCAGGGCACCCATGGGGCCCTGTCGTTAGTAAGCAGTGACAATCCGCAAAACACTGCTAGCATTCTTTCCTTTCTATGTGCCCACTCAAGCCACTCTACAGCTGACCAACATGGATAGCGAGACCAGTTTCCTGAATGAGTTGCGCCGCTTACTCGCAGAACATCAGGCTGCCTTTGAAGTTACGCTCCAGATTGCACTTGAGCCCAGCAACACATATAACCCCCAAACTCCTGCTGTATTCGATCCTGTTGAGGCGGAGGACAGAGATGGTAGCGCTTTGGGGCCCCATCGCTCACCGGCTGCCCCAGTCAGCAACAAAAGAGATCAGCAACTCCCTGAGGAGGAACACCAAGTGTGGGGCAGGGAAGCTGTGACTCCTTACGCAATTAATGCTACTGGTGACATTGCTGCGAGCAGACCAGCCATCACATCAGTACACAAAGCCACGCAAAGTCCCCCAAGAAGCAGCCAAGCAGAAATTTCTCCTAAAGATCGAGGAGGGTCAAGATCGCAAAAGAATCACTCCTTCCTTACCAGGATCTCAGATGCTCCTAGTGGCGGGGAAACGCCGCTCTTGTCTGGGAGAGTCCTAGCAGCACGGCGCTTAAAGTTCAAAGAGAATCGCAGCCGCAAATAAAACACCCCTCATTTGCCTCAAATCGCCCAGGTGTTTGCTACACATCTGACAGACCGATAACGATAACTGACTGTGTGGACTGGCTCTGGGGATACAGCGTGAGGGACCAGGTAACAGGGCTTCAAGGCATTCCATACAATTGTGATCCAGAGAGACTTACCCTGCCTGAGGGGCAATTCCATAAAGTAGGGGTGGGCTAACTGCTTAGTATGTGTAAGGCTGCTTAGAAGAACTTGATCACAATGTTACCTAAGCTGTTCAGAGAACTGTGATAAATAACCCTTTGACAAACCTCTACAGACGTGTTGTCTCTATTGATACTCAATGTACATATCTTAGCTGTATACCACTCTTACTTTGTTAGCACTCACTGAGGTTAATATAACTATTTGCTTTCTCTAATTGTATAGCACTGTATTGTCTTATAGCCATGCCATATCTACTGTGACAACATATAAGTCTGATTGTACTGGTGCAGTGGAGTTAGATGACGGGAAGTTCATCTAATTAGGGAGATATCCTATAACATCTACTTTGAGAAATATATCTAGCTGTTCCTTACGTTGATAAGAAATTGTGGGTCACGGGGACTTCCGGTGGGCGGGCACTAGCAACGGACGCAGCTAGGAGAGCTCCGTTGTTTGATCCTAGTATTAGGCAGTGATTAGCGCTACAAAGTAGCCCATAAAGCCACTATCCTTGGCAGAGGGACCCTAACCCCTGTCCGGACACTTACAAGCAAGGAGATCCTCCAACTTCTCCCCCACCGGAGCACAGACAGGGAAAAAGAATAAACGGAGGAGCAGGAGTCAGAACGGCTAAGCTACCGCAGGGCTCATCTCAACTCCTCTAGATGCAGCAGTTACAGGGTGGAACAGCCGAGCAGACACAGGAGAGCAGACAGCAGTCGTAAGGCAGCGATAGGGGCTGGATAACTGAGGTCAGTAGTGCTCTGGCGGCCATTTTCCCTACACGCAGCTAATTTTATTGGTGACACATCAGCCTGACACCGCTGCTCAGAGGAGCCAGAAGCAGTGCAGAGTCCACACAGTACAGTAATAATAAGCTCTTAAGGTGTGGGGAGAAGAGATAGCCCCTTCAGTTAAATTGGTGCAGTGTGGTGGGAACCGGTTATATGGCCACAGCACAGGACTAGGACTTTATCGGCACAACCCCTTACACATACACAGGTGCAGCAGCATTAAATAGCCCCTGTGGGGAACAAGGGAGATAAGACATTTATTGCTGGGCCTTTATTCATTAACTGACTGGAGGAGCAGAAGGGAGGGCCTGAATCAAGCCTCCTGTGCTCTAAATAAAGTGCATGGCACCCTCTTTTCTTACATCTTTAGCCCCGTGTGGGCAACAGGCGATATGAGGAGATAAACTCTGAGAGACCCGCCCCAAGACACCCCCCCCCAGAAATTCTCCTGAGCTATCTACTGTCCTGACTTGATCCTTGCAGACCATAAGATCTTAAGAAGTGGTGCTGGTCCTGACACTGGGACACCTTTTGTCTGTATGCAAAAATATTACACTCCCTATAATAAAAGAACTGATAACATGTCCAAGCAAAGCCAGCACGAAAGACGGCAAAAAAGCCAAGCTGAAGTGCACACACACCGCCAGCAGCGGCGGTGGAGCTCTCTGATCCTCTGCCACAAGACACCCACCCAATAGTCTCACAGCTGTCTGCTCTATTCCTGCCAAAAATTGAGCAATTACAGATGGGACTAGACACCTTGTCCTCAGATTTCAAGATCTTTTCTACACGACTAAACACAGTAGAGAAAAAGGTAGGCAGACACAGAGATGCAGCAGAGGGAATCAGCGCTAGACATCACGCGGCTTCAACGTCAAAATAAAGCTCTAATGTCTAAAATAGAAGATCTAGAAAACAGATCCCGGCGGAACAACATCCGTGTGTGGGGCTCTCCGAAACGGTTCCAGGCTCTGCGCTAATAGAATTCGCAGAAAAAGAGCTCCCGAAACTTCTGGGTATGGCTGAATCTGATATCCCATGTGTTGCAGAAAGAGCGCACCGTGTGGGTCCTTTACCACCCAGCAATGGACAGAAAATCTTATCTAGACAATTGATGATTAAATATCTCAACTTCAAGGACAAAACCCTTATCCTTAAAGCCTACAGACAAACAAAGGAACTGGTCTATGAAGGATCCAGGATACACCTGTTCCAAGATTACTCGGCCGAAGTGGCAAGGAAGCGCAGAGAATTTTCTCCCTATTGTAGGGAACTTTTGGAAAAAGGTGAATCAGTGTCCCTTTTGTACCCAGCAAGACTAAAGCTGCAGACCCCTCAGGGTCCGAAATTTTTTGAATCTACCATGCAGCTGCGTGCTTTCATGAACTCACGAAACCCATGCAGAATGGATCAAAATGAAGCAGATGGAATAGAGGAGGAAGAGGTTCCTTGAAGCCACAGTAACACTCTCTGTGTAATATGAACTGCGTGGGATTCATGATCCTTTGCTATACTTGTTTGAGGTTATTAATCTTGTTTGCAGGGACATGATAGAGGAATGGAGGCTGAGGACATATTTGAAGCACGATGTCTGTGGGCCTAGCCCAAGACATCATCTCATATCCTTTTTGAAATATAGGGGGGGGGAGGGGGGGGTTCATTATTGATTGCTTGTTCTATTTTATTGTTGCATTACTTCATTGTTCACTGTTGCTGTATTGTTCAACTGTTTTTTCTCTCAACTTTGTGATATTGATCTGCTAGAGTACGCACTGTACCTTAATTCTGACTGCTAATTATTATTCAATTTTATTTTCTCTGGCTTTTGAAGACTCGGCATAACTCAAATCTCTGTTGTTCCTAAAGGGAGAGGACCCCAGGGTGTCAGAACCGTAAATAGTGAAAGAGAACGCACACACAAACATACGAAACACTGCTCACAGGTAGCGTTGAGCCAGTATATTGTAGTAGTCTCTAACATAAAGGTCGTCTCATAGGGATCCCCCCCCTTATACTATTCTTGAGGATGGGGCTACATATTATCTCATGGAACGTGGGAGGAATCACATCCCCATTGAAAAGAAAGACTATATTGAAATACCTGAAATCTAGAAAGGCAGACATAGCGATCCTCCAAGAAACTCACCTCAAACCCATAGAGCACCAAAAGTTAAAACAGGGATGGGTAGGTGAGATTATCTATACTAAATATGACAGCAGCAGAGCTAGGGGGGTAGCGGTCCTCTTCCGCAAGAATCTAGATTACAATATAACCCACACCGTGTTAGATCCACAGGGTCGATACATTTCACTCAAGCTCACAGTTGACGGAACTCCAATGCTTTTAGGCGGGGTCTATGGACCCCACACACATAAATAAGCCTTCTGGAGTGAACTTAGAGTACAATTACTGAAAATTGCAGACGTCCCAATAGTCCTAGGTGGGGACTATAATATTGCACCGCAGACCCCTGCTGACAGATTTCACAATCCGCTGCACTCACAGTTAGCTCGCAACACAAATCTCAACTCTAGGAGAGACACAAATCTGCTTCGCAGGTTTCGAAATGCTTTTCTCCTCACTGACATCTGGAGGGATAGGAACCCGGAGGTTAAGAGTTTCACGTGTGCCACTCCGGCAAAAGACACTCTATCACGCATTGATTATTTTCTGATTTCCAGGTCCATGAACTCCAGGGTCAGGGATGCGGGAATAGATGACCCAGTTCTCTCAGATCATGCCCCAATCACATTAAAGCTACAACTAGGGTCAGTCAGACCTTTCAGTGCCAGGTGGTTATTCCCTAAGTATCTTCTACATGACGATAACTTTAGGAAGCACCTTATAGGGGAGTGGCTAGCGTATGATGAAACAAATCAGGGACATAGGAACAATTCGGTACTGTTTTGGGAGGCAGGTAAGGCAGTGCTGAGAGGCTCCACGACGGCTTATGTCATCAATTCCAAAAAGAAAAAGCAGGTCAGGGAAGAGTTGCTGCTTAAACAACTTTTAAATGCCAGAAATAGATACTTACGTAACCCTACGGCAGCGAATAGACTCAAATATCAAGACACCAAAGCACACAGGGACACATACTTAACTCAAAACACAGCAAGGGATGCCACAAGGCTGCAGGCCAGGTACTACCGCTATGGCAATAAAACAGGAAAGATGCTGGCTAGACTGACCAAACTAAATTGAGGCAGTAACACAATACCGGCTATTAAATACAATGACATGGTCTATACCGACACAGCAGGAATACAGAGGGTATTTACGCAATTTTATTCAAAACTATACACCATGCGGGAGGTAGACACAAACATTCGGGAAAATTTTTGGAGAGATATTCCTCTGACCACATTAACGGAACCCCAACAGCAAGCGTTAAGCGCAAGCATAGCCCCGAATGAGGTACTTGCCTCTATAGGGAGGCTCCCTCTGGACAAAGCCCCGGGTCCTGACGGCCTACCTGGGGAGTTTTATAAGATACTTGGGCAAGAAATAGCTGGTCCCTTGGCCATGTTGTTTAACGGTATTCTGCAAGGCGAAGCCAACTTGTCGCAGAGGTTCACAGAAGCAAATATCAGTTTGATTCTCAAACCAGATAGAGACTGCTTGGCCCCCGAATCTTATCGCCCGATTTCACTAATGAATTCGGATTATAAATTGTTCACGAAAATTTTAGCAGATAGGCTAGCGATAGTACTCCCTAACCTCATACATGAAAATCAAACAGGATTCGTGAAAGGTAGATCCTCGGTAGTCAATGTGCGCACCCTGGAATTCTTGCTCACCCATTATTGGGAAAGAGCAAGTAAAAATCGAGTGCCACAACGAGATGAAGCATGTGCACTGCTAGTAGACGTGGAGAAGGCCTTCGATAAGGTCCTCTGGAGTCACCTGTTTTATACTCTAGAACGATTCGGGATAACCAGGAACTTTGCGAGAGCGTTAAAAGCAATATATACTAGCCCCCAGGCTGCGATACTGGTGAATGGAATGCCATCCCAACCTTTTGCCTTAAGTAGAGGAACGAGGCAGGGGTGCCCGCTCTCACCTCTCTTTTTTGACCTAGCGTTAGAGCCTCTCGCCGTAAAGATCAGGCATACTACAAAAGGCCTCAAAATAGGAGACAAGACATTACATTTGTCACTTTTTGCGGATATGGTATTGTACATCCAGGACCCCAGACTAAATATCCCACTACTAATGGATATTATTAAAGACTTTGGCCTCATCTCCGGCTATAAAGTCAACACTGATAAAACGGAGCTAATATGGTTATCATATGCTAACGATATACCTGACCTCCACTATGACTTTCGAGTAGCGGGGAATGTCTTTAAATATCTAGGAGTTAAACTCTCGCGAGATCCGGCGAACTGGTATGATATAAATTACGCACCCCTGAAAAAAGGGGCCTCGGATCTGACCAAGCACTGGGTGGGACTACCATTGACCGTTTCAGGCAGGATAGCCCTCATTAAAATGGTTCTATTTGCCAAGTTGCTCTACGTAATGCAGATGTTACCATTACTTATACACAAGAAGGACTTGCTTTTCTGGAAGTCACACTTCTTGTCCTTCATTTGGGCTAGGAAAAAACACAGGATTCACTCCAATAGAATGATGAGCACAGTTCCCTTGGGAGGTATGGCGGTCCCAAATGTTGAGCTATACTGTTGGGCAGCACAGGCGAAATACGTCCTTGACTGGCTAACGGGAAATAGTCATTTCACAATCCCAGAACTAGAGCGGCATGTAGTCCAGCCCTGGTCGCTTTCCGCTCTTCCACACCTAAAGGCTGATAAGCTAGATAAGTTATTGATACATTATCCCCTCCTGTCACAGCCTTTACAGGCTTGGAGAAAACTGTGCAGTAGGTTAAAATGTAGTCATGAAATCTCTAAGTACATACCCTTGCAGGGGAATCCACTCTTCATGCCAGGTATAACCACGCAGGCATTCAAAACCTGGAAGTCCTTGGGACTGGACAGAGTGTCCAAGATGTTAGAGGGTACTGGTAAAACTATACGTACTTTCTCACAGCTCCAAACGACCTATAATTTGCCACGCACGCATCATTTTGCCTACCTACAGGCTAGGCACTACGCCTTGGAGTTAGTTAACTCGGAGAATTTCCCTGAAGTTAACGGTGGCGTTCACCAACTCTGCAGTATATATTCTCAGGGTTGCACTTCCATCTCTCCAATATACAAGATATTGTTGGCCCCTAATAACGAACACACATTGGAATATCTGGGGGAAAAATGGACAGGGATTTTGAATGCTCCTATTACCAAAGCACAGATTCAAAGTAGCATTGAAAATGTTCGGAAGGCCACCTTGGCAATGAACATTAGAGAATCTCACACTAAAATCCTGCAGTCAGCCTACGTGACTCCTAACCAATACAGAAAATGGGAAAGGGATCACACGGGGAATTGTCCAAAATGCTCTAAGGCACAGGCAACTTTGTTGCATATGCTATCGGAGTGCCCCAGACTGACGAAGTTCTGGGGGATGATTTGTTTTTGGTTACGTTCCCTAAACATACAAGTGGCAACGCTTACACCGCAAATGGTAATATTCCTAGATACACCTGAGCTGCCCAGAAGCAAGACAGTCTTTAATGCACAATGTCATTCTCCAAGCAAGAAAAATAATTCTGAGATACTGGATAGACGCACCCCAACCCTATCGCAGTTAAAAAATGAGATACATACACAGCTGATACACGAACAGGTAGACACTATGGGAGATATGGCAAATCGCACGGCACGTTTCATGAGAAAATGGGACACTTATCTACACTCACTGCATGCCTCACAATAGGCGAGAATTCTATACCCCATACGCAATTCTGAATATCTGTTGGAAGCTCAGTTGCGAGGAGAATGGAAGGTAGATTTTGCAGAACAGTAAATAAATAGATATTGCTTCCTTAGTGGAAGGTGAGGTGCGAACCAGGCTGGGGGGAATGACACCCTGGGGGAGAAGGGATAGCCGTCTGGCCGAGTATTAGGTTGAAAAAAGGAGGAGGGGGGGAAAAGGGAAAAAAAAAAAAAAAACTGTGAGAGATATGTCATGTTGATGTAAGACTAATTGATTACTCAATGCTAGTTTGATATTCTGCAACCATATATATGTTATGTTATTTCTGATATCTGACCCCCGGAAATAGGGGAATATTTTCTTTTTCTTTTGTTTTGCTTTGCTTTATGTTATGTCTCTTCATAGAATAAATAAAGAATTTAAAAAAAAAAAGAAATTGTGGGTCACTTTTGTCCTTTAATATATAATACCTAGATGTTTATAATCAGTGCCCCTATATAGTTTACAGAATATTGTTTGCATACAAATGAGCCCAGTAGATTCAAGCATTCTGTTTTAAGGAGGGCATTTTCCCAATTTCCAGTTTATATCATACTAATTACTAACATACTTCCTATACTCATTGTTCTGTGTTGCTTGGCTATTTTTGGGTTGTCTCCCCATTTTGTCATACTGATGTAGCAATTGTGTTTATCTGAGTTTTATGACGCACACAAAAATCTGGTAGCAAGTTTTGACCCTTATCCCCATTAAAGCAATTACCCGTGAAAGCTAAATTCAACACCGTGCTGCCTGCGGCCAGGGCGGCGTGGCGTTCCCAGTAACTTCTTGCTTAAAAGCCCCCCTCTATTATACCTGGAGCAGGCCAACTCCCAAATGTTCAAAGCGCATCCACTTCATGTCACACAACTTGACGCTCACTACTAGACCTTACATCTCTAATATTTCTTGTTATTCTCCAACAGATATGTTTGGCCTACTATTCCCCACTTCGAGGATAGCAGTATAATCAACAGTAAACCTTAGGGTTTCACAGCCCCCCCCCTATACTAGAGCCTTGTGATAGTTTCTACAGTTTTAGGCAACTGCTCATTACATCAGATAAGCATTATATGTTACCCACCCTGACATCTGGATGTCAGTTATTCCATGTTTGGCCGGTTTCATTTAAATGTGGATACTTTTGAGTGTGGTACCAATTATAATAATATTATACAAAACTAAAAAACTAAGGTTCACTATTGGGATCCATGAGTGTTCCCCTAACCCTATTCAATGCTATATATCCACGCTGTATAGAACTTGTTGATGTATATTTGAAAATATTTTCTTTTTCTTGTCTGTTTAATGTAAGCTGTACTGAAATGCATCGTCTGTATGACATTAACTGAACTTTACTTTAAAAAAAAAAAAATGGTATTCTCTTTCTCTCTCTCGTCTGATCAGCTGTGCGCCTTCACTTGCCGGTCCTCGCGCTGCTGTTTTCACCTGCAGTGGTGCGCGTGCGATCAGCTGTGCTCTTTCACTTGTCCGGTCCTCGCGCTGCTGTTTTCACCTGCAGGGGTGCGCGTGCGAGGTCGGGTGGGTGCGCGTGCGATCAGCTGTTCGCTTTCTAAGGCCAAGTGTTTGTCTGTACTGCGCCTGACGGCTTCAGACAAACACTTGCCTTTTATAATATAGGATATATATATTCACATATACATACACATGACAATAGGAAACAGAGAGATATTAATAAAACACAGACCAGTAAAGTAACAAGAGATATAAAACAAATAACAGACAGAATATAAAACAAAAGACAATACTATCTGAGAATACACAAAACCACAGAGAATGTGACAATCAGCATAAGGTGGTGTGTATTAACCCTTCACTAGTACAGAGAGCAGCACAGTGTGTATTAACCCTTCACTAGTACAGAGAGCAGCACAGTGTGTATTAACCCTTCACTAGTACAGAGAGCAGCACAGTGTGTATTAACCCTTCACTAGCACAGAGAGCATCACAGTGTGTATTAACCCTTCACTAGCACAGAGAGCAACACAGTGTGTATTAACCCTTCACTAGCACAGAGAGCAGCACAGTGTGTATTAACCCTTCACTAGCACAGAGAGCAGCACAGTGTGTATTAACCCTTCACTAGCACAGAGACCGCATCACAGTGTGTATTAACCCTTCAATAGCACAGAGAGTAGCACAGTGTGTATTAACCCTTTACTAGCACAGAGAGCAGCACAGTGTGTATTAACCCTTCACTAGCACAAAGAGCAGCACAGTGTGTATTAACCCTTCACTAGCACAGAGAGCTGCACAGTGTATAATAACCCTTCCCTACCACAGTATGTATTAACCCTTCACTAGCACAGAGAGTAGCACAGTGTGTATTAACCCTTTACTAGCACAGAGAGCAGCACAGTGTGTATTAACCCTTAACTAGCACAGAGTGCAGCACAGTGTGTATTAACCCTTCACTAGCACAGAGTGCAGCACAGTGTGTATTAACCTCTCACTAGCACAGAGAGCAGCACCGTGTGTATTAACCCTTAACTAGCACAGAGTGCAGCACAGTGTGTATTAACCCTTCACTAGCACAGAGAGCAGTACAGTTGGTATTAACCTCTCACTAGCACAGAGTGCAGCACAGTGTGTATTAACCCTTAACTAGCACAGAGTGCAGCACAGTGTGTATTAACCCCTTCACTAGCACAGAGAGCAGAACAGTGTGTATTAACCCCTTCACTAGCACAGAAAGCAGCACAGAGTGTATTAACCCTTGACTAGCACAGAGAGCAGCACAGTTGGTATTAACCTCTCGCTAGCACAGAGAGCAGCACCGTGTGTATTATCCCTTCCCTAGCAGAGAGCTGCACAGTGTGTATTAACCCTTCACTAGCACAAATAGCTAGTGTATATTAACCCTTCACTAGCAAAAAGAGCAGCACAGTGTGTATTAACCCTTCACTAGCAAAGAGAGCAGCAGTGTGTATTAACCCTTCACTAGCACAGAGAGCAGCACAGTGTGTATTAACCCTTCACTAGCAAAGAGAGCAGTAGTGTGTATTAACCCTTCACTAGCACAGAGAGCAGCACAGTGTATATTAACCCTTCACTAGCAAAAAGAGCAGCACAGTGTGTATTAACCCTTCACTAGCACGGAGAGCAGCACAGTGTGTATTAACCCCTTCACTAGCACAGAGAGCAGCACAGTGTGTATTAACCCTTCACTAGCACAAATAGCTACAGTGTGTATTAACCCTTCACTAGCACGGAGAGCAGCACAGTGTGTATTAACCCTTCACTAGCACAAATAGCTACAGTGTGTATTAACCCTTCACTAGCACGGAGAGCAGCACAGTGTGTATTAACCCTTCACTAGCACGGAGAACAGCACAGTGTGTATTAACCCTTCACTAGCACGGAGAGCAGCACAGTGTGTATTAACCCCTTCACTAGCACAGAGAGCAGCACAGTGTGTATTAACCCCTTCACTTGCACAGAGAGCAGCACAGTGTGTATTAACCCTTCACTAGCACAGAGAGCAGCACAGTTGGTATTAACCTCTCACTAGCACAGAGAGCAGCACCATGTGTATTAACCCTTCACTAGCACAGAGAGCAGCACAGTTGGTATTAACCTCTCACTAGCACAGATAGCAGCACCGTGTGTATTAACCCTTCACTAGCACAGAGAGCAGCACAGTGTGTATTAACCCTTCACTAGCACAGAGAGCAGAACAATGTATATTAACCCTTCACTAGCACAGAGAGCAGCACAGTGTGTATTAACCCTTCACTAGCACAGAGATCAGTACAGTGTGTATTAACCCTTCACTAGCACAGAGAGCAGCACAGTTGGTATTAACCTCTCACTAGCACAGAGAGCAGCACCATGTGTATTAACCCTTCACTAGCACAGAGAGCAGCACAGTTGGTATTAACCTCTCACTAGCACAGATAGCAGCACCGTGTGTATTAACCCTTCACTAGCACAGAGAGCAGCACAGTGTGTATTAACCCTTCACTAACACAGAGAGCAGCACAATGTATATTAACCCTTCACTAGCACAGAGAGCAGCACAGTGTGTATTAACCCTTCACTAGCACAGAGATCAGTACAGTGTGTATTAACCCTTCACTAGCACAGAGAGCAGCACAGTTGGTATTAACCTCTCACTAGCACAGAGAGCAGCACAGTGTGTATTAACCCTTCAATAGCAAAGAGAGCAGCAGTGTGTATTAACCCTTCACTAGCACAGAGAGCTGCAGTGTGTATTAACCCTTCACTAGCACAGAAAGCTACACAGTGTGTATTAACCCTTCACTAGCACAAAAATCAGCAGTGTGTATTAACCCTTCACTAGCACAAAAATCAGCAGTGTGTATTAACCCTTCACTAGCACAGAGAGCAGCACAATGTGTATTAACCCTTCACTAACATAGAGAACAGCACAGTGTGTATTAAGCCTTCACTAGCACAAAAAGCAGCACAGTGTGTATTAACCCATCACTAGCACAGAGAGCTGCACAGTGTGTATTAACCCTTCACTACCACAGAGAGCTGTACATTGTGTATTAACCCTTCACTAGCACAGAGAAGAGCAGTGTGTATTAACCCTATACTAGCACAGAAAGCAGCACAGTGTGTATACACCCTTCACTAGCACAGAGAGCTGTACATTGTGTATTAACCCTTCACTAGCACAGAGAACAGCAGTTTGTATTAACCCTACACTAGCACAGAGAGCAGCACAGTGTGTATTAACCCTTCACTAGCACAGAGAGCTGTACATTGTGTATTAACCCTTCACTAACACACAGAACAGCACAGTGTGTATTAACCCTTCACTAACACAGAGAACAGCACAGTGTGTATTAACCCTTCACTAACACAGAGAACAGCACAGTGTGTATTAAGCCTTCACTAGCACATTGAGCAGCACAGTGTGTATTAACCCTTCACTAGCACATTGAGCAGCACAGTGTGTATTAACCCTTCACTGGAACAGAGAGATGCACAGTGAGTATTAACCCTTCACTAACACAAAGAGTTGAACAGCACTTTAGTATCCCATTGCCTGGCACAAGCAGATGAATAACATACATTAAAAGAACAACATTTATAACAATTATAAACTTTTTAAGAAGACTAGAAAGTGACTAAAACTTTTAATCACACAACACACATAGTGACTATTAACCCTTCACTAGCACAGAGAGCAGCACAGTGTGTATTAACCCTTCACTAGCACAGAGAGCTGCACAGTGTGTATTAACCCTTCACTAGCACAGAGAGCAGCACAGTGTGTATTAACCCTTCACTAGCACAGAGAGCAGCACAGTGTGTATTAACCCTTCACTAGCACAGAGAGCAGCACCGTGTGTATTAACCCTTCACTAGCAAAGAGAGCTGCACAGTGTATATTAACCCTTCACTAACACAGAGAACAGCACGGTGTGTATTAAGCATTCACTAGCACAAAAAGCAGCAGTGTGTATTAACCCTTAGCTAACACAGATAACAGCACAGTGTGTATTAAGCCTTCACTAGCACAAAAATCAGCAGTGTGTATTAACCCTTCAGCCTTCACTAGCACAAATAGCTACAGTGTGTATTAACCCTTCACTAGCAAAAAGAGCAGCACAGTGTGTATTAACCCTTCACTAGCACAGAGAGCAGCACAGTGTGTATTAACCCTTCACTAGCACAGAGAGCAGCACAGTGTGTATTAACCCTTCACTAGCACAGAGAGCAGCACAGTGTGTATTAACCCTTCACTAGCACAGAGAGCAGCACAGTGTGTATTAACCCTTCACTAGCACAGAGAGCAGCACAGTGTGTATTAACCCTTCACTAGCACAGAGAGCAGCACAGTGTGTATTAACCTTTTACTAGCACAAAAAGCAGCACAGTGTATATTAACCCTTCACTAGCACAGAGAGCTGCACAGTGTATATTAACCCTTCACTAGCACAGAAAGCTGCAGTGTGTATTAACCCTTCACTAGCACAGAGATCTGCAGTGTGTATTAACCCTTCACTAGCACAAAAAGCAGCGCAGTGTGTATTAACCCGTCACTAGCACAGAAAGCTGCACAGTGTGTATTAACCCTATACTAGCACAGAAAGCTGCACAGTGTGTATTAACCCTTCGCTAACACAGATAACAGCACAGTGTGTATTAAGCCTCCACTAGCACAAAAATCAGCAGTGTGTATTAACCCTATACTAGCACAGAGAGCTGTACAGTGTGTATTAACCCTTCACTAGCACAGAGAGCAGCACAGTGTGTATTAACCCTTCACTAGCACAGAGAGCAGCACAGTGTGTATTAACCCTTCACTAGCACAGAGAGCAGCACAGTGTGTATTAACCCTTCACTAGCACAGAGAGAAGCACAGTGTGTATTAACCCTTCACTAGCACAGAGAGTTGCACAGTGTGTATTAACCCTTCACTAGCACAGAGAGCTGCAGTGTGTATTAACCCTTCACTAGCACAGAGAGCAGCACCGTGTATATTAACCCTTCACTAACACAGAGAACAGCACAGTGTGTATTAACCCTTCACTAGCACAGAGAGCTGCACAGTGTATATTAACCCTTCACTAACACAGAGAACAGCACAGTGTGTATTAAGCCTTCATTAGCACAAAAATCAGCACTGTGTGTATTAACCCTTCACTAGCACAGAGAGCTGCACAGTGTGTATTAACCCTTCACTAGAACAGAGAGCAGCACAGTGTGTATAAACCCTTCTCTAGCACAGAGAGCTGCACAGTGTATATTAACCCTTCACTAACACAGAGAACAGCACAGTGTGTATTAAGCCTTCACTAGCACAAAAAGCAGCACTGTGTGTATTAACCCTTCACTAGCACAGAGAGCAGCACAGTGTGTATTAACCCTTCACTAGCAGAGAGCAGCACAATGTGTATTAACCCTTCACTAGCACAGAGAGCAGCACAGTGTGTATTAAGCCTTCACTAGCACAGAGAGCTGTACATTGTGTATTAACCCTTCACTAGCACAGAGAACAGCAGTTTGTATTAACCCTATACTAGCACAGAGAGCAGCACAGTGTGTATTAACCCTTTACTAGCACAGAAAGCAGCACAGTGTGTATTAACCCTTCACTAACACAGAGAGCAGCACAATGTGTATTAACCCTTCACTAGCACAGAGAGCAGCACAGTGTGTATTAACCCTTCACTAGCACAGAGAACAGCAGTATGTATTAACCCTTTACTAGCACAGAAAGCAGCACAGTGTATATTAACCCTTCACTAGCACGGAGAGCAGCACAGTGTGTATTAACCCTTCACTAACACAGAGAACAGCACAGTGTGTATTAACCCTTCACTAACACAGAGAACAGCACAGTGTGTATTAACCCTTCACTAGCACGGAGAGCAGCACAGTGTGTATTAACCCTTCACTAACACAGAGCACAGCACATTGTGTATTAACCCTTCACTAACACAGATAACAGCACAGTGTGTATTAACCCTTCACTAGCACAGAGATCAGCACACTGTGTATTAACCCTTCACTAGCACATTGAGTAGCAGTGTGTATTAACCCTTCACTAGCACATTGAGCAGCACAGTGTGTATTAACCCTTCACTAGCACAGAGAGCTGCACAGTGTGTATTAACCCTTCACTAGCACAGAGAGCAGCAGTGTATATTAACCCTTCACTAACACAGAGAACAGCACAGTGTGTATTAAGCCTTCACTAGCACAAAAAGCAGCACCGTGTGTATTAACCCTTCACTAGCACAGAGAGCTGCACAGTGTGTATTAACCCTTCACTAGCACAGAGAGCAGCACAGTGTGTATAAACCCTTCACTAGCACAGAGAGCAGCACAATGTGTATTAACCCTTCACTAGCACAGAGAGCAGCACAGTGTATATACACCCTTCACTAGCACAGAGAGCTGTACATTGTGTATTAACCCTTCACTAGCAAAGAGAACAGCAGTGTGTATTAACCCTTACTAGCACAGAAAGCAGCACAGTGTGTATTAACCCTACACTAACACAGAGAACAGCACAGTGTGTATTAACCCTTCACTAACACAGAAAGCAGCACAGTGTGTATTAACCCTTCACTAACACAGAGAACAGCACAGTGTGTATTAACCCTTCACTAACACAGAGAACAGCACAGTGTGTATTAACCCTTCACTAACACAGAGAACAGCACAGTGTGTATTAAGCCTTCACTAGCACAGAGAGCTGCACAGTGTGTATTAACCCTTCACTAGCACAGAGAGCAGCACAGTGTGTATTAACCCTTCACTAGCACAGAGATCAGCACAGTGTGTATTAACCCCTCCCTAGCACAGTGTGTATTAACCCTTCACTAGCACAGAGAGTTGCACAGTGTGTATTAACCCTTCACTAGCACAGAGAGCTGCAGTGTGTATTAACCCTTCACTAGCACAGAGAGCAGCACAGTGTGTATTAAGCCTTCACTAACACAGAGAACAGCACAGTGTATATTAACCCTTCACTAACACAGAGAACAGCACAGTGTATATTAACCCTTCACTAACACAGAGAACAGCACAGTGTGTATTAACCCTTCACTAGCACAGAAAGCAGCACAGTGTATATTAACCCTTCACTAGCACAGAAAGCAGCACAGTGTGTATTAACCCTTCACTAGCACAGAAAGCAGCACAGTGTGTATTAACCCTTCACTAGCACAGAGAGCAGCACAGTGTGTATTAACCCTTCACTAGCACAGAGAGCAGCACAGTGTGTATTAACCCTTCACTAGCACAGAGAGCAGCACAGTGTGTATTAACCCTTCACTAGCACAGAGAGCAGCACAGTGTGTATTAACCCTTCACTAGCACAGAGAGCAGCACAGTGTGTATTAACCCTTCACTAGCACAGAGAGCTGCACAGTGTGTATTAACCCTTCACTAGCACAGAGAGCAGCACAGTGTGTATTAACCCTTCACTAGCACAGAGAGCTGCACAGTGTGTATTAACCCTTCACTAGCACAGAGAGATGCAGTGTGTATTAACCCTTCACTAGCACAGAGAGCAGCACAGTGTGTATTAACCCTTCACTAGCACAGAGAGCAGCACAGTGTGTATTAACCCTTCACTAGCACAGAGAGCTGCACAGTGTGTATTAACCCTTCACTAGCACAGAGAGATGCAGTGTGTATTAACCCTTCACTAGCACAGAGAGCAGCACAGTGTGTATTAACACTTCACTAGCACAGAGAGCAGCACAGTGTGTATTAACCCTTCACTAGCACAGAGAGCAGCACAGTGTGTATTAACCCTTCACTAGCACGGAGAACAGCACAGTGTGTATTAACCCTTCACTAGCACGGAGAGCAGCACAGTGTGTATTAACCCCTTCACTAGCACAGAGAGCAGCACAGTGTGTATTAACCCCTTCACTTGCACAGAGAGCAGCACAGTGTGTATTAACCCTTCACTAGCACAGAGAGCAGCACAGTTGGTATTAACCTCTCACTAGCACAGAGAGCAGCACCATGTGTATTAACCCTTCACTAGCACAGAGAGCAGCACAGTTGGTATTAACCTCTCACTAGCACAGATAGCAGCACCGTGTGTATTAACCCTTCACTAGCACAGAGAGCAGCACAGTGTGTATTAACCCTTCACTAGCACAGAGAGCAGAACAATGTATATTAACCCTTCACTAGCACAGAGAGCAGCACAGTGTGTATTAACCTCTCACTAGCACAGAGATCAGTACAGTGTGTATTAACCCTTCACTAGCACAGAGAGCAGCACAGTTGGTATTAACCTCTCACTAGCACAGAGAGCAGCACCATGTGTATTAACCCTTCACTAGCACAGAGAGCAGCACAGTTGGTATTAACCTCTCACTAGCACAGAGAGCTGCAGTGTGTATTAACCCTTCACTAGCACAGAAAGCTACACAGTGTGTATTAACCCTTCACTAGCACAGAGAACAGCACAGTGTGTATTAACCCTTCACTAGCACAAAAATCAGCAGTGTGTATTAACCCTTCACTAGCACAAAAATCAGCAGTGTGTATTAACCCTTCACTAGCACAGAGAGCAGCACAATGTGTATTAACCCTTCACTAACACAGAGAACAGCACAGTGTGTATTAAGCCTTCACTAGCACAAAAAGCAGCACAGTGTGTATTAACCCATCACTAGCACAGAGAGCTGCACAGTGTGTATTAACCCTTCACTACCACAGAGAGCTGTACATTGTGTATTAACCCTTCACTAGCACAGAGAAGAGCAGTGTGTATTAACCCTATACTAGCACAGAAAGCAGCACAGTGTGTATACACCCTTCACTAGCACAGAGAGCTGTACATTGTGTATTAACCCTTCACTAGCACAGAGAACAGCAGTTTGTATTAACCCTATACTAGCACAGAGAGCAGCACAGTGTGTATTAACCCTTCACTAGCACAGAGAGCTGTACATTGTGTATTAACCCTTCACTAACACAGAGAACAGCACAGTGTGTATTAACCCTTCACTAACACAGAGAACAGCACAGTGTGTATTAACCCTTCACTAACACAGAGAACAGCACAGTGTGTATTAAGCCTTCACTAGCACAGAGCAGCACAGTGTATATTAACACTTCACTAGCACATTGAGCAGCACAGTGTGTATTAACCCTTCACTAGCACATTGAGCAGCACAGTGTGTATTAACCCTTCACTGGAACAGAGAGATGCACAGTGAGTATTAACCCTTCACTAACACAAAGAGTTGAACAGCACTTTAGTATCCCATTGCCTGGCACAAGCAGATGAATAACATACATTAAAAGAACAACATTTATAACAATTATAAACTTTTTAAGAAGACTAGAAAGTGACTAAAACTTTTAATCACACAACACACATAGTGACTATTAACCCTTCACTAGCACAGAGAGCAGCACAGTGTGTATTAACCCTTCACTAGCACAGAGAGCTGCACAGTGTGTATTAACCCTTCACTTGCACAGAGAGCAGCACAGTGTGTATTAACCCTTCACTAGCACAGAGAGCAGCACAGTGTGTATTAACCCTTCACTAGCACAGAGAGCAGCACCATGTCTATTAACCCTTCACTAGCAAAGAGAGCTGCACAGTGTATATTAACCCTTCACTAACACAGAGAACAGCACGGTGTGTATTAAGCATTCACTAGCACAAAAAGCAGCAGTGTGTATTAACCCTTAGCTAACACAGATAACAGCACAGTGTGTATTAAGCCTTCACTAGCACAAAAATCAGCAGTGTGTATTAACCCTTCAGCCTTCACTAGCACAAATAGCTACAGTGTGTATTAACCCTTCACTAGCACAGAGAGCTGCAGTGTGTATTAACCCTTCACTAGCACAGAGAACAGCACAGTGTATATTAACCCTTCACTAACACAGAGAACAGCACAGTGTATATTAACCCTTCACTAACACAGAGAACAGCACAGTGTGTATTAACCCTTCACTAGCACAGAAAGCAGCACAGTGTGTATTAACCCTTCACTAGCACAGAAAGCAGCACAGTGTGTATTAACCCTTCACTAGCACAGAAAGCAGCACAGTGTGTATTAACCCTTCACTAGCACAGAGAGCAGCACAGTGTGTATTAACCCTTCACTAGCACAGAGAGCAGCACAGTGTGTATTAACCCTTCACTAGCACAGAGAGCAGCACAGTGTGTATTAACCCTTCACTAGCACAGAGAGCAGCACAGTGTGTATTAACCCTTCACTAGCACAGAGAGCAGCACAGTGTGTATTAACCCTTCACTAGCACAGTGTGTATTAACCCCTTCACTAGCACAGAGAGCAGCACAGTGTGTATTAACCCCTTCACTTGCACAGAGAGCAGCACAGTGTGTATTAACCCTTCACTAGCACAGAGAGCAGCACAGTTGGTATTAACCTCTCACTAGCACAGAGAGTAGCACCATGTGTATTAACCCTTCACTAGCACAGAGAGCAGCACAGTGTGTATTAACCCTTCACTAGCACAGAGAGCTGTACATTGTGTATTAACCCTTCACTAACACAGAGAACAGCACAGTGTGTATTAACCCTTCACTAACACAGAGAACAGCACAGTGTGTATTAACCCTTCACTAACACAGAGAACAGCACAGTGTGTATTAACCCTTCACTAGCACAGAGCAGCACAGTGTATATTAACACTTCACTAGCACATTGAGCAGCACAGTGTGTATTAACCCTTCACTAGCACATTGAGCAGCACAGTGTGTATTAACCCTTCACTGGAACAGAGAGATGCACAGTGAGTATTAACCCTTCACTAACACAAAGAGTTGAACAGCACTTTAGTATCCCATTGCCTGGCACAAGCAGATGAATAACATACATTAAAAGAACAACATTTATAACAATTATAAACTTTTTAAGAAGACTAGAAAGTGACTAAAACTTTTAATCACACAACACACATAGTGACTATTAACCCTTCACTAGCACAGAGAGCAGCACAGTGTGTATTAACCCTTCACTAGCACAGAGAGCTGCACAGTGTGTATTAACCCTTCACTAGCACAGAGAGCAGCACAGTGTGTATTAACCCTTCACTAGCACAGAGAGCAGCACAGTGTGTATTAACCCTTCACTAGCACAGAGAGCAGCACAGTGTGTATTAACCCTTCACTAGCACAGAGAGCAGCACCGTGTCTATTAACCCTTCACTAGCAAAGAGAGCTGCACAGTGTATATTAACCCTTCACTAACACAGAGAACAGCACGGTGTGTATTAAGCATTCACTAGCACAAAAAGCAGCAGTGTGTATTAACCCTTAGCTAACACAGATAACAGCACAGTGTGTATTAAGCCTTCACTAGCACAAAAATCAGCAGTGTGTATTAACCCTTCAGCCTTCACTAGCAAAAAGAGCAGCACAGTGTGTATTAACCCTTCACTAGCACAGAGAGCAGCACAGTGTGTATTAACCCTTCACTAGCACAGAGAGCAGCACAGTGTGTATTAACCCTTCACTAGCACAGAGAGCAGCACAGTGTGTATTAACCCTTCACTAGCACAGAGAGCAGCACAGTGTGTATTAACCCTTCACTAGCACAGAGAGCAGCACAGTGTGTATTAACCCTTCACTAGCACAGAGAGCAGCACAGTGTGTATTAACCCTTCACTAGCACAGAGAGCAGCACAGTGTGTATTAACCTTTTACTAGCACAAAAAGCAGCACAGTGTATATTAACCCTTCACTAGCACAGAGAGCTGCACAGTGTATATTAACCCTTCACTAGCACAGAAAGCTGCAGTGTGTATTAACCCTTCACTAGCACAGAGATCTGCAGTGTGTATTAACCCTTCACTAGCACAAAAAGCAGCGCAGTGTGTATTAACCCGTCACTAGCACAGAAAGCTGCACAGTGTGTATTAACCCTATACTAGCACAGAAAGCTGCACAGTGTGTATTAACCCTTCGCTAACACAGATAACAGCACAGTGTGTATTAAGCCTCCACTAGCACAAAAATCAGCAGTGTGTATTAACCCTATACTAGCACAGAGAGCTGTACAGTGTGTATTAACCCTTCACTAGCACAGAGAGCAGCACAGTGTGTATTAACCCTTCACTAGCACAGAGAGCAGCACAGTGTGTATTAACCCTTCACTAGCACAGAGAGCAGCACAGTGTGTATTAACCCTTCACTAGCACAGAGAGAAGCACAGTGTGTATTAACCCTTCACTAGCACAGAGAGTTGCACAGTGTGTATTAACCCTTCACTAGCACAGAGAGCTGCAGTGTGTATTAACCCTTCACTAGCACAGAGAGCAGCACCGTGTATATTAACCCTTCACTAACACAGAGAACAGCACAGTGTGTATTAACCCTTCACTATCACAGAGAGCAGCACAGTGTATATTAACCCTTCACTAACACAGAGAACAGCACAGTGTGTATTAAGCCTTCATTAGCACAAAAATCAGCAGTGTGTGTATTAACCCTTCACTAGCACAGAGAGCTGCACAGTGTGTATTAACCCTTCACTAGAACAGAGAGCAGCACAGTGTGTATAAACCCTTCTCTAGCACAGAGAGCTGCACAGTGTATATTAACCCTTCACTAACACAGAGAACAGCACAGTGTGTATTAAGCCTTCACTAGCACAAAAAGCAGCACTGTGTGTATTAACCCTTCACTAGCACAGAGAGCAGCACAGTGTGTATTAACCCTTCACTAGCACAGAGAGCAGCACAATGTGTATTAACCCTTCACTAGCACAGAGAGCAGCACAGTGTGTATTAAGCCTTCACTAGCACAGAGAGCTGTGCATTGTGTATTAACCCTTCACTAGCACAGAGAACAGCAGTTTGTATTAACCCTATACTAGCACAGAGAGCAGCACAGTGTGTATTAACCCTTTACTAGCACAGAAAGCAGCACAGTGTGTATTAACCCTTCACTAGCACAGAGAACAGCAGTATGTATTAACCCTTTACTAGCACAGAAAGCAGCACAGTGTATATTAACCCTTCACTAGCACGGAGAGCAGCACAGTGTGTATTAACCCTTCACTAACACAGAGAACAGCACAGTGTGTATTAACCCTTCACTAACACAGAGAACAGCACAGTGTGTATTAACCCTTCACTAACACAGAGAACAGCACAGTGTGTATTAACCCTTCACTAGCACGGAGAGCAGCACAGTGTGTATTAACCCTTCACTAACACAGAGCACAGCACAGTGTGTATTAACCCTTCACTAGCACAGAGATCTGCACACTGTGTATTAACCCTTCACTAGCACATTGAGTAGCACAGTGTGTATTAACCCTTCACTAGCACATTGAGCAGCACAGTGTGTATTAACCCTTCACTAGCACAGAGAGCTGCACAGTGTGTATTAACCCTTCACTAGCACAGAGAGCAGCAGTGTATATTAACCCTTCACTAACACAGAGAACAGCACAGTGTGTATTAAGCCTTCACTAGCACAAAAAGCAGCACCGTGTGTATTAACTCTTCACTAGCACAGAGAGCTGCACAGTGTGTATTAACCCTTCACTAGCACAGAGAGCAGCACAGTGTGTATAAACCCTTCACTAGCACAGAGAGCAGCACAATGTGTATTAACCCTTCACTAGCACAGAGAGCAGCACAGTGTATATACACCCTTCACTAGCACAGAGAGCTGTACATTGTGTATTAACCCTTCACTAGCACAGAGAACAGCAGTGTGTATTAACCCTTACTAGCACAGAAAGCAGCACAGTGTGTATTAACCCTACACTAACACAGAGAACAGCACAGTGTGTATTAACCCTTCACTAACACAGAAAGCAGCACAGTGTGTATTAACCCTTCACTAACACAGAGAACAGCACAGTGTGTATTAACCCTTCACTAACACAGAGAACAGCACAGTGTGTATTAACCCTTCACTAACAGAGA
Source organism: Bombina bombina (assembly GCF_027579735.1). Taxonomy (NCBI): domain Eukaryota; kingdom Metazoa; phylum Chordata; class Amphibia; order Anura; family Bombinatoridae; genus Bombina; species Bombina bombina. The sequence goes on from NC_069503.1 coordinate 115,692,620, forward strand.
ACAGCACAGTGTGTATTAAGCCTTCACTAGCACAGAGAGCTGCACAGTGTGTATTAAGCCTTCACTAGCACAGAGATCAGCACACTGTGTATTAACCCTTCACTAGCACATTGAGCAGCACAGTGTGTATTAACCCCTCCCTAGCACAGTGTGTATTAACCCTTCACTAGCACAGAGAGTTGCACAGTGTGTATTAACCCTTCACTAGCACAGAGAGCTGCAGTGTGTATTAACCCTTCACTAGCACAGAGAGCAGCACAGTGTGTATTAAGCCTTCACTAACACAGAGAACAGCACAGTGTATATTAACCCTTCACTAACACAGAGAACAGCACAGTGTGTATTAAGCCTTCATTAGCACAAAAAGCAGCACAGTGTGTATTAACCCTTCACTAGCACAGAAAGCAGCACAGTGTGTATTAACCCTTCACTAGCACAGAAAGCAGCACAGTGTGTATTAACCCTTCACTAGCACAGAAAGCAGCACAGTGTGTATTAACCCTTCACTAGCACAGAGAGCAGCACAGTGTGTATTAACCCTTCACTAGCACAGAGAGCAGCACAGTGTGTATTAACCCTTCACTAGCACAGAGAACAGCACAGTGTGTATTAACCCTTCACTAGCACAGAGAACAGCACAGTGTGTATTAACCCTTCACTAGCACAGAGAGCAGCACAGTGTGCATTAACCCTTCACTAGCACAGAGAGCTACACAGTGTGTATTAACCCTTCACTAGCACAGAGAGCTGCACAGTGTGTATTAACCCTTCACTAGCACAGAGAGATGCAGTGTGTATTAACCCTTCACTAGCACAGAGAGCTGTACATTGTGTATTAACCCTTCACTAGCACAGAGAACAGCAGTGTGTACTAACCCTTTACTAGCACAGAGAGCAGCACAGTGTGTATTAACCCTTCACTAGCACAGAGAGCTGTACATTGTGTATTAACCCTTCACTAGCACAGAGAACAGCACAGTGTGTATTAACCCTTTACTAGCACAGAAAGCAGCACAGTGTGTATTAACCCTTCACTAACACAAAGAGTTAAACAGCACTTTAGTATCTCATTGCCTGGCACAAGCAGATGAATAACATGCACTAAAAGGACAACATTTATAACAATTATAAAAATTTTAAGAAGACTAGAAAGTGACTAAAACTTTTAATCAGACAACACACACAGCCTGACTCACTCACCCAGCTACAGCTCCACAGGAAGTAAATGGGAGGAGAACAGTGATTTCAATACTGGACTACATCTCCCAGACTACACTTAGAAGTCACATGTTAATCAGCAGCTAATCAGACAAAAGAAAATATGCAACAATTTCAAAGACAAATTGGATGCTTTTTAACATTGTTTAACCCTTTCGTGACAGGGTTAAAGTGCCTACATCGGAACAACTGTTCCGATGTAGACAAATTGAAACTACGCGATCGTGCATACGATCGCGAGATTTCAATTATTGGATCGCATCTGGGGGGCGTCCCTACAATCCTAGGAACGCCCTCCAGACCGCGATTAAATCCCTGAAGCACAGAAGGCTTCAGGACAGCCGTTAGTTATGACGTTCCATTCCGTCATAACGGCTTTAAAGCCCAGTCTAATTATGACGGAATGGAACG
>NC_069503.1:115696748-115789248 GCF_027579735.1 Bombina bombina
ATCCCAGACTGCTCAGTTTATCGTTATATGGGACATCCTTTAATAGTACAAAAAAGTCACAACATTTCTAATTTTTTTTATATTTTAAAATCACATTTATATATAATATTTACTTAAAGGGACATTACACACCTTATTTATTTAGTAATTGTGCTTTGGTTTTTAAGATATTACTTAAACACTTACATGTTAATACAGATTGTATTGTGATCTCACCTGCCTATGCATATTTTTAAGCTTTATAATATTGTAAGGAAATCACTGCCTACAGAGGGTCGGATTAAGAGTGGAGCACTATCGTTTGCGCAAGGTGCACAAACGTTATTGCGAGATTGCAGTAATTTTTTCCGCTCAAATCCCTATTATGAGTGGAGCGTGTTGAGTTACTGCGACTTCAGTTATGCAAGGTTGCGATAAATGACACTCCCTATACTTTCTATGGGTGCCGTTGAGCATAACACTGTATTCGTATTACAAGTTCATGGTAAACTGTTGCGTTCAAGCACAATCAATATTATCATTTACCAGAGACCAAAGCTCTGGTTAACCAATCGCACTTCTACTGGATTATAGTACTGTTAAAGATGGTTGGCATCAGGTTCACTCCTCTCTACCCTGGAGCGTAACTACTCCAAGCTGTTTGGAGACCAACTGGTCTATACCAGCTCTGCAATAGGAGAGGCATCTGGGTATCTTTTACTGAAGCTGTAAATTCGTTATCAGGCACCCGGAGTACCGAGTCGCAGGCGAGCAAGAGACTTGCAGACATGATGACCAGATTGCATACTAAGGTCTCAGTTATGTAGGAGAGGGCTGGTGGTTGTGACAGAGGTGATGCAGAAAAAACACCCCAACAACATGATCTCTAAAGCTTTGGGGAGACCTAACGTTATTTCATTAGCCTGCTGATCTCTTCTCCACCTGCCTCACCGTTGCCTTCTGCAGAGCGATACAGATCACATGATTCTCCAAACAGGGAGGAGGAACCTGGTCCTTTAGGTTATGTTTCTAGTGCCATGGTCAAATGAAAACAATTGGATAAAACCTATTCATTGTTTGACAACAAATATGTCTTCTGTTTTAATTTACATTAAGTTTTATTAGAAATAAAAAAGAGAAGAAACACAATCACTCTATACAGAAATTTATAATCATCTGATCTGTGTTGAAAATACACAACACTTAAAAAATGTACTTCTTGTGGCCCGCTAAAAACAAATATAAAAATTAAAATAAACAAAGGACATTCCCTTCTATCATAAGGAGAGATTAGATACTGAAACAAATTTATCATTGTCAACCAAAATTCAGCCTTCTTGTACATCCCAATGCATATAATAGACTTGATATCAATCCCTAAGTATATTTCTATTGGGTGATGGGATTACCTTTCCTCTCTATAGATACGGAGTCTATCTTATATCTTTCAAAGAAGAGATTTGCCTCTGCTATATTATTGAGTGTGTGGGTGGCCCCGTCCAGATCGACTAGTATTTGTGCTGGGTATCTCATCCCTGCTATAAGTCCTGCTTTAATTAGGGCCGTACAATATGGGGCCATTTCCCTACGTTTAGCAGAGGTTTCTGCCGAGAAATCCTGGAATAAATGTATACAGGTCTTACCTACCATTAGTGGATTTATTTTTCTGAAGTGTCTTAAGATATTGATTTTATCTTGGAAATTAATGTACCGTATCACCACTATACGGGGTCTACTATTCCCATCACTAAACCTCTTTATATGTCCTGTTCTATGTGCCCGTTCCACTAAGATTCCCTCTAATTGAATACTCATACAAAGCAATTGAGGGAGTGTCTGTGAGGCAAATTTTACCTAATCTTCAAACTCATTGGTCTCAGGCAATCCTACAACCCTGACGTTATTACGCCTGGTCCTGTCCTCCAGGTCTTCTATTCTAGATTGTAGGGTTTTAATCTTGTCTGAGTGGTTTTTATGCAAGACTTTGTGGGCGCTACTAACATCCTCTAGTTCAGAAACCCTTTACTCTACCTCCACAATTGTATTTGAGAATTGCCGAAATTCATTTGTTTATCCCACTATTTCTTTTTTAAGAGACTCAAACTGAGGAAGTACCAGCTCAGCCATCTGATTGAAAATTGAATTTGCCTCAAGATTTTTGGTAGCTGTAACTGTGAAGTCAGAAGAATTGTCTAAGGCAGATTCAGATTTTTTTTCTTTTTTTGGCAGGCATCGCAGGGGATCTATTTTTAGGGTTGGTGATAAACCTTTCCATCAAAATGGTAGGAGGTGAAACTAAATAATTTAAAAGTGTCAGAAAACTGTGAAAAAAAGTGATGAGCGGCTTTGATCAAAAAGTGTAAAAAGAGTGGATTTTCTGTAAGGTCTCTAATACTGGTTTTCTAAAGTGTGCACCAGTATGAGAATTTTTTTTTTTTACACCTTTCTATATCCTTGTTTGTACTTTTAAGAGTATTGCTACAGTGCACTAAATACACATATAATTGTGTCAATTTAAGTGAAAAATTAAGTGAAGGGTTGCCTATTAATAGGCCTGCCTATTAATACATAAACGGTATACCCACTAGAGACTTATTATATTCCAGTAATATTCTCTAGGTCTACCACATATATATACAACACTCCATTTGTTCTTATCTATGGTGTGAGCTTGTTATAAAGATAAGATATTTGTTACGATATTAGGTATTGTACAAAGCAGATGAGCTCATTATCAGTTTAGATACAGCATGATTCATTGTCACGAACAGAAAGTATCATAGCATAGTTAAATAGTTACTATAATAACATCAACATCATAAAAGGATATCTGAACAGGCTCTCTTAGAGACTCTTAAAGTCAAGTAACTTTCCAGTGTTTAAGCAGTACACCTCATATAAACACCTGTCCCTGTTTAGAGGATGCTTAATATGTTCCTTTATTTGTTCTGTTTAATCTTTCCTCCTGCAGTTAATACAAAACACCAGAGCAGGAGTAAAATCAAATATCACACTTTATTCCCAACAGGGATCAGGTTAATAGAGTGAGGGAGGAAGCCTCACAACAGAAATACACAGCGTCCCCTTTTCCTTAGACCAGTTAAAGCTTCTGAATGGGAGTGATGAATCTAATGGTGCATTCCCTTTCTGTCCTCCCACAATTCCTTACCCGCTAATACTGGGTATATGCAAAGTCACATAACACCTATCTCAGGGGTGTTTTACCATCTCTACAGGATCCCTGTCAGAACAGATAGTCACTGTCACCGGTATTGAATATGTGCACTGACTTTTTGACACTAAACAGCGTACTGCTTCACTGCATTACTTGCGGTCTCTTTTGTAGCTGCTCCACTGTGAGGCAGACATCCAGACTCTCCACCTCTACCAACGCCGGTCCGGACAAGACATCTCCCGACCGCTACAGTGCGACTCACCCAGTGGGCTTCGAAGGTGCTAGTCCGGGGTTTCGTAGCCCTCTAGTTTCTCAACTAGGGTCACCCGCAGGAGTCACAGGCTACATTCCTCTTCTGCCTGTATGCAGCTTCCGAATGTTCCAGTACCTACAGGCTGGAATTAGGTTGCGGCCCAGGCGTAATGGCCATCAATCACCTTGCTGGGGATCCGGTGGACCCTGGTCCTTAGTCATCTTTCCAGGCAGAAAATGGACAGGCTGCCTATGGAAATTTGGAGACAGGGTATTTTTTTTCCTCCCCCCCCTCCCTCTTGCATTTTTTGGTGGCGCTGGTAAACGTATGAGATTGTAGTAAATTTACTATGAACCTTGAAATTAACCTAGTATCATGGAATGTGGGAGGGATAATATCCCTGATTAAAAGAAAAAATATTCTAAGGCGGCTTAAACTCCAGAAGCCAGACATAATCTTCCTACAAGAGCTGCATTTAAAGGCACCTGAAATTGATAAATTGAAGGTTGGGTGGAGTTCTGAGGTTATTGCCACACCATGTAGTAAGAGGAAATGTAGGGGGGCAATGTTATTTAACAAGAAACTCACTTATAAAGTCGTAAAGCAGGAACTAGATCCATTAGGCAGATTTTAATTATACAAGTTGAATTAAATAGTAAGATCTGGTCACTCTGTAATATATATGGACCAAATAAATTAGATATGAAGTTTTGGAATAAATTGAAAATTAAATTGGTTCCTTATCTCGATCATAATCTAGTAATAGCAGGTGACTTTAATATGACTCAATATCCTGAGATAGATAGACTTTGGTTAAGTTCCCCCGGGTATTACTTAAGGGAAGCCACATTTTTTAGAGACTTTTGTAAATCTCTAAATCTAAAAGATATATGGCGAATAAAGCTGCCTGACTTGAGCAACTTTTCGTGTGAGTCAAAGTCACATAGAAGAATAGATTTATTTCTCCTAGAAGAGAAGTTGCTATCTCTAGATATTGAGTCACAAATTTCAGAGATTTTACTTTCAGATCATGCCATAGTTGGTGTAAAATTTTAGATATCCCCATTAACTGGTCGGAATAGTAATACTTTCCATTTTCCAAATTATATGACTACTAGTTCACAGTTTATAAATTGGTTGGTGGAAACATGGAGAGAATATTATAGAAATAATTTGGGGTATCTAGATAAAATAGAAACTTTTTGGGAAGCAGGTAAAGCTGTCCTTAGAGGCGAGATAAAAGCATACATGATTAAAATAAAAAAGAAACATAAGCAACGAGAAGTCCAGCTGGCTAATCAGTTTAAAAATTCATATAGGAGGTATTTGAATGTCCCGAATAGTATTCATTGGAATAAACATAAGCAAGCTAAAGAAGCTAGGGAGCTTTTTTTGAAGGAAAAATGGTCACTAGAGGACTTAAAAAAACTTTTTTTCAGGGATTTCAAGGTATCTCAGCTAAACATCTAGCAAGAATTAACAGAATAAGGAAAAATAGTAATATGATATAAAGCATTAGAGATGGTAAACAAAAGTGCACTCAGGCAACCAAGATCAGGGATATTTTTTTCAAATATTACCAAAAAATGTATTTTAAAGAAAAAATCGATACACAAGAGCAAGAGGGGTTCTGGCAGAAAATTAACCTTCCTAAAATTTCCAATGATGAATTTATTGATGATTAATCAGCCAATAACAGTAGAAGAATGTGAATCAGCTATTAAAAGAATGAAATAAAATAAAGCTTCTGGTCCTGACAGGTTACCTGTTGAATTTGATAAAATCTTAAATAAAGAGATATCTACCACTTCAATCAGACTATTCAATCATTATTTATGTGAGAATCATATGAGCTCTTCATATTTTTCTGATTCCATTATAACAATAAGATCCAGAAGACCCAGGTGGATGTTGTCCTATATCGCTTCTAAACAATGATTATAAATTATTAATGTCAATTATGGCAAAAAAGACTTTAAAAAAATAGTTGGGACAATCCACACTGACCAAATGGGGTTTATGCCAGGAAGGAATTTAGTTTGTAATATTATAAAAGTACTTCTGACTATAGATAATTATCACAATAAAGGAAAACAAAAATCTAGGCTTAAGACAGATTTGGCCTTAGTGACATTAGACGCTGAAAAGGCCTTTGATTCGATTATATGGGAGCATTTGTTTTTGACGTTAGGAAACTTTGGCCTAGATTTGGAGTTTTGCGTTAGAAGGGGTGCGTTAGCTACGCATGCTTTTTTCTGGCCGCACCTTTTAAATACCGCTGGTAGTTAGAGTTCACAGAAGGGCTGCGTTAGGCTCCAAAAAAGGAGCGTAGAGCATAATTTACCGCCACAGCAACTCTCAATACCAGCGATGCTTATGGACGCGGCCAGCTTCAAAAACGTGCTCGTGCACGATTCCCCCATAGGAAACAATGGGGCAGTTTGAGCTGAAAAAAAAACCTAACACCTGCAAAAAAGCAGCGTTCAGCTCCTAACGCGGCCCCATGTTTCCTATGGGGAAACACTTCCTATGTCTGCACCTAAACACCCCTAACCTTACACTTATTAACCCCTATTCTGACTCCGCTGCTATCGCTGACCCCTGCATATTATTTTTAACCCCTAATCTGCCGCTCCGTACACCGCCGCAACCTACGTTATCCCTATGAACCCCTAATCTGCTGCCCCTAACACCGCCGACCCCAATATTATATTTATTAACCCCTAATCTGCCCCCCACAACGTCGCCGCCAGCTACCTACAATAATTAACCCCTAATCTGCCGACCGGACCTAACCGCTACTATAATAAAGTTATTAACCCCTAATCCGCCTCACTCCCGCCTCAATAACCCTATAAGAAATAGTATTAACCCCTAATCTGCCCTCCCTAACATCGCCAACAGCTAACTTCAATTATTAACCCCTAATCTGCCGACCGGACCTCACCGCTACTCTAATAAATGGATTAACCCCTAAAGCTAAGTCTAACCCTAACACTAACACCCCCTAAATTAAATATAATTTAAATCTAACGAAAAAAATTAACTCTTATTAAATAAATTATTCCTATTTAAAGCTAAATACTTACCTGTAAAATAAACCCTAATATAGCTACAATATAAATAATAATTACATTGTAGCTATTTTAGGATTAATATTTATTTTACAGGCAACTTTGTATTTATTTTAACCAGGTACAATAGCTATTAAATAGTTAATAACTATTTAATAGCTAAAATAGTTAAAATAATTACAAAATTACCTGTAAAATAAATCCTAACCTAAGTTACAATTAAACCTAACACTACACTATCAATAAATTAATTAAATACAATACCTACAAATAAATACAATTAAATAAACTAACTAAAGTACAAAAAATAAAAAAGAACTAAGTTACAAAAAATAAAAAAATATTTACAAACATTAGAAAAATATTACAACAATTTTAAACTAATTACACCTACTCTAAGCCCCCTAATAAAATAACAAAGCCCCCCAAAATAAAAAAAATGCCCTACCCTATTCTAAAATTAAAATAGAAAAGCTCTTTTACCTTACCAGCCCTTAAAAGGGCCATTTGCGGGGCATGCCCCAAAGAATTCAGCTCTTTTGCCTGGAAAAAAAAACATACAATACCCCCCCCAAAATTACAACCCACCACCCACATACCCCTAATCTAACCCAAACCCCCCTTAAATAAACCTAACACTAAGCACCTGAAGATCTTCCTACCTTATCTTCACCACGCCGGGTTCACCGATCCATCCACCGAAGTCTTGATCCAAGCCTCCAAAGTCTTGATCCAAGCCCAAACGGGGGCTGAAGAGTGACGTCCATCCTCCGGCTGAAGTCTTGATCCAAGCGGCAAATGAAGAAGTCCATCTTTGGGAAGAAATCTTCATCCTATCCGGGCAGAAGAGTAGATCCGGACCGGCAAACATCTTCATCCAAGCCGCATCTTCTATGTTCTTCAATCCGATGACGAGCGGCTGATCTTGAAGACCTCTGGCGCGGATCCATCCTCTTCGTTCGACGTCCAACTGAAGAATGAAGGTTCCTTTAAGGGACGTCATCCAAGATGGCGTCCCTCGAATTCCGATTGGCTGATAGGATTCTATCAGCCAATCGGAATTAAGGTAGGAAAATTCTGATTGGCTGATGGAATCAGCCAATCAGATTCAAGTTCAATCCGATTGGCTGATTGGATCAGCCAATCAGATTGATCTCACATTCTATTGGCTGATCGGAACAGCCAATAGAATGCGAGCTCAATCTGATTGGCTGATCCAATCAGCCAATCAGATTGAACTTGAATCTGATTGGCTGATTCCATCAGCCAATCAGAATTTTCCTACCTTAATTCCGATTGGCTGATAGAATCCTATCAGCCAATCGGATTTCGAGGGACGCCATCTTGGATGATGTCCCTTAAAGGAACCTTCATTCTTCAGTTGGACGTCGAACGAAGAGGATGGATCCGCGCCGGAGGTCTTCAAGATCAGCCACTTGTCATCGGATGGAAGAACATAGAAGATGCGGCTTGGATGAAGATGTTTGCCAGTCCGGATCTACTCTTCTGCCCGGATAGGATGAAGATTTCTTCCCGAAGATGGACTTCTTCATTTGTCGCTTGGATCAAGACTTCAGCCGGAGGATGGACGTCACTCTTCAGCCCCCGCTTGGGCTTGGATCAAGACTTCGGAGGCTTGGATCAAGACTTTGGTGGATGGATCGGTGATCCCGGCGTGGTGAAGATAAGGTAGGAAGATCTTCAGGGGCTTAGTGTTAGGTTTATTTAAGGGGGGTTTGGGTTAGATTAGGGGTATGTGGGTGGTGGGTTGTAATGTTGGGGGGGTATTGTATGTTTTTTTTCCAGGCAAAAGAGCTGAATTCTTTGGGGCATGCCCCGCAAATGGCCCTTTTAAGGGCTGGTAAGGTAAAAGAGCTTTTCTATTTTAATTTTAGAATAGGGTAGGGCATTTTTTTATTTTGGGGGGCTTTGTTATTTTATTAGGGGGCTTAGAGTAGGTGTAATTAGTTTAAAATTGTTGTAATATTTTTCTAATGTTTGTAAATATTTTTTTATTTTTTGTAACTTAGTTCTTTTTTATTTTTTGTACTTTAGTTAGTTTATTTAATTGTATTTATTTGTAGGTATTGTATTTAATTAATTTATTGATAGTGTAGTGTTAGGTTTAATTGTAACTTAGGTTAGGATTTATTTTACAGGTAATTTTGTAATTATTTTAACTATTTTAGCTATTAAATAGTTATTAACTATTTAATAGCTATTGTACCTGGTTAAAATAAATACAAAGTTGCCTGTAAAATAAATATTAATCCTAAAATAGCTACAATGTAATTATTATTTATATTGTAGCTATATTAGGGTTTATTTTACAGGTAAGTATTTAGCTTTAAATAGGAATAATTTATTTAATAAGAGTTAATTTTTTTCGTTAGATTTAAATTATATTTAATTTAGGGGGGTGTTAGTGTTAGGGTTAGACTTAGCTTTAGGGGTTAATCCATTTATTAGAGTAGCGGTGAGGTCCGGTCGGCAGATTAGGGGTTAATAATTGAAGTTAGCTGTCGGCGATGTTAGGGAGGGCAGATTAGGGGTTAATACTATTTATAATAGGGTTATTGAGGCGGGAGTGAGGCGGATTAGGGGTTAATAACTTTATTATAGTAGCGGTGAGGTCCGGTCGGCAGATTAGGGGTTAATTATTGTAGGTAGCTGGCGGCGACGTTGTGGGGGGCAGATTAGGGGTTAATAAATATAATATAGGGGTCGGCGGTGTTAGGGGCAGCAGATTAGGGGTACATAAGTATAACGTAGGTGGCGGCGGTGTGCGGTCGGCAGATTAGGGGTTAAATTTTGTTTATTAGAGTGGCGGCGATGTGGGGGGGTCTCGGTTTAGGGGTACATAGGTAGTTTATGGGTGTTAGTGTACTTTAGAGCACAGTAGTTAAGAGCTTTATGAACCGGCGTTAGTCCAAAAAGCTCTTAACTCCTGGCTTTTTTCTGCGGCTGGAGTTTTGTCGTTAGATTTCTAACGCTCACTGCAGCCAAGACTCTAAATACCGGCGTTAGAAAGATCCCATTGAAAAGATAGGATACGCAATTGACGTAAGGGGATCTGCGGTATGGAAAAGTCACGGCTGCAAAGTGAGCGTTAGACCCTTTAATGACTGACTCCAAATACCAGTGGGCGGTAAAAACCAGCGTTAGGAGCCTCTAACGCTAGTTTTGACGGCTACCGCAAAACTCCAAATCTAGGCGTTTGTTTTTTTCCGGAAATATAATTAATATGCTTAAAATGGTCTATAAAAATTTGAGATCACAACTATTGGTTAATGGCTCACTGTCTCAATATATATTATTGCAGAATGGTACGAGGCAAGGATGCCCTTTATCACCCCTCCTTTTTAATTTCTTTAGAACCATTGGCAGTATGGCTTAGACAGGAATTAAAAGGAATTTTACTGGGAAAACAGAAAGTCATCTTATCTCTTTATGCAGACGATCTCATATTATATTTAAGCAAAACGAGTCAGAGTATTCCACAGTCTCTATATCTTATTAATAGTTTCAGTAAATTTTCGGGGTATAGAATTAACCCTACGAAATCCGAGATTCTGTGGATACATAAGACCTCAGAGTAATTTTCCCCATATTTTCAAGGAAGTAGAAAATATGAAATATCTGGGAATTAAAGTTTCTAGGAATCCAAATGATTGGTACAACCTTAATTATGAAGATGTATTCGCTAATATGACAAAAGAGATGAAAGTATGGAAGCTATATTATTTATCTATATCCGCTAAGATAATGTTAATTAAGACTATTTGTGCTTCAGAATCTACCCTTAATAATCATTAAGCGAGATATTCGAAGGTTTAATACTGCATGTTCATCATTTTTATGGGGAAGGACTCGGCCTCGAATAGCTATGACTAGATTAATCCAACAAAAAAGATATGGTGGTTTCTCGATGCCCTGCCTGGAATATTATAATTGGACTTGTATGATAAAATTTGCAGTTGATTGGTTAACAAAAGCAAACTATGTCACTTATTACGATATAGAAATAAAACTGGTCGACCCAAGCCTTGCTACATTACCCGCTAGATAAATTACCAAGCAATATTGCACATAATCAGACTTTTGTCAATATTATCATTGCATGGAAAAAATATTGTAAGGAAATTGGGCACAATTCAAGATCATCTCAATTCTTACCCTTTACAGGTAATCCAGATTTTTGTACCAGGATTACGGGATGTGGTTTTTCAAGAATGGAAGGAGAAGGGACTTGTTTATATCTCCCATCTTTTTGAGGATAGTAATAAGACAGTACAATCATATGCAGAACTCTCAGTTAAATATGTTCTTCCGGTAAATAATTTTTATGCTTATTTACAGATAAGAAATTACTATACACAACTAATTAGAACAAGTGGATTTGACTGGGGTGCCAAGGAGATCCCCAATGGAATTAAGCTATAGTATCATTACAAATCCACATTATAACATAATTTCTTAAAGGGACATTATAGTGATCTAATTATACATAAATTTAATTTTATTTGAAAATGTTTTTGATTAACCTTTTCTTTATTTGATTAATGTAAATGTTTCTGATCTTCAGTTTGGGAAATCAACAACATCAACATTTTCTAATATCTAAATGATATTGCCTAGATGCCAATATTTTGTATTTGATATCACTGCCCTTTTTCACAGTGTGTCATAAACCAAAGAAATATATTTTTCAAGATTGATAGTGTTTTGATTTGTCTTAATATCTTAATGGTTTATCTCGGAAGAACATATTGAATGTGTAAATCTTCTATATACCATATTAAATTATAATAATGATTTGTATTTTAATTATTACAATGTATCTTTGCTCTCTTTTTATTATGTTGTGTAATTATTATTAATTTGTATTATTTATTTTTGTTTAGGTTGTGACTCAGCATGGTTAACGCTAGAGGCTCTAGCACGTATAGAGCAGACCATGCTGAGTAACAGTCAGTTGCTGGGAAGGATGCACGACACCATGCATGTCCAGCTGCGGATTCATCGCTTGACACTAGGATGCATAATGTTGTTAGAGTCAATGCATGAAGCCGCAGCTGGAAATGCACAGGACGATGAGGATGATGCTGATGCCCCATAAGTGGAGGATTCTGAGATGGCCCGAGGGAGAACTAATAACTCCTCCATCCACATGTTGTTATTTTGTTGTTTCTATTTGTTGCCATTTGGCCTTTTGTTATTATATTGTTGTGCCTGTTGCACTATTTCACCTTGTCAGATGGCTCGAGTGGGGCTGTGTTGGCCTTTGTTTGCCCTCATTAACTCCCTCCAAGGACTGTGATGCACTATTTCACCTTGTCAGATGGCTCCAGTGGGGCTGATTTATAAATATGATTTTTAAAGTTATCTTATTTGTTTATGTTTTATGACATCATAATAAAATAAAGTCATTAATACATTATTTGTCATCTTTATTTATGTCATTTATTAAAATCTATATTGTATGTGGTTAATCCATAAAGGGACATGAAAACAAAATATGGTCTTTCATGATTCAGATATATAATACAAAATTAAATTTAATATTTACACCTCTTATTTAATTTGCTTCATTTTCTTGATATACTTTGCAGAAAGGTTAATCTTTGCAAGATCATGAGTAGCAGAGAACCGAGGTTCTAGATGTTGATTGTTGGTTGCATATATATATTGGTTGTTGTTGGCTCATCCATGTGTTAATTTAGAAACTATTATTGAATTGATGCACCTTTAACAAATGATCCCAAGATTATTAAACTGAGATAATCAATGTATATTGTGAAGTTGATGGAAATAGTATCCTCTCTATGAATCCTGAACTTAATTGTTTGTATTTCATGTCCCTTTAAGTGATGCGGACCACAATTCTGAATTAATGGACATGCATTTCTAATATATTTATTTACTTTTTAAATCAACATAGACATATAATATGTTTTAAACTGGCTATTATTTGAATGTTGACAGCACATGTATTCCAATTTCACTTAGATCTTATTGTAGTAGTCTAACAAAAGAAATTACTGTGTGTAATGCACATATTTTAGATGATTAATATCTTTCTCTTATTATTGATTCTCTTTAATTATCCAACAATATATTGATATAGGTAGGCTGACCATATTTCCACTTGAATACGTGACACATATGATAAATACATCTGTCATTATTCTTATTCCAAGAAATTGTTTAAACAGATCTGAAAACATCCCTGACATATGTATTTCTCATTCCCTTTTTAAAGCGGAAAGATGTACACCAGAGCTATAGGTAACATATAATGTATAACCAATCCAGATTTTCATAATGTATCTCGTACCATTATTTCTCAGTTAAAGGGACATGAAACCCAATAATGTCTTTTATCATTTAGTATAACATTCTATTTTAATCAATATTTAATTTTTCTTAAAGGGACACTGAACCCAATTTTTTTATTTTGTGATTCAGATAGAGTATGCAATTTTAAGCAACTTTCTAATTTACTCCTATTATCAATTTTTAATCGTTCTCTTGCTATCTTTATTTGAAAAAGAAGGCATCTAACCTATTTTTTTTTTGTTCAGACCCTGGACAGCACTTGTTTATTGGTGGGTGAATGTATGCACCAATCAGCAAGAACAACCCAGGTTGTTCACCAATAATGGGCCGGCAACTAAACTTACATTCTTGCGTCTTAAATAAAGATACCAAGAGAATGAAGAAAATTTGATAATAGGAGTAAATTAGAAACGTTGCTTAAAATTGCATGCCCTATCTGAATCACAAAAGAAAAAAATATTTGGGTTCAGTGTCCCTTTAAATTCTCAAATTTGAATTAGTCTCTTTGTATCATTTTTTAAAGGAGCAGCAGTGCACTAATGGTTTCTAAATTAACACGTAGGTGAACCAATGACAATCAGTATATATATGCAGCAACCAATCAGCAGTTAGAACCTAGGTTTTTTGCTTCTCTTGAGATTACTTCGAAACACATTTCATCAAAAGATAACAATAGAAATAAGGCAATTTTAATAATATCAGTAAACTGAAAGGTATTTAAAATTGCAATCTCGTACATAATCGTGTAACATAAAATGTGGGTTTCATGTCCATTTAAACCCTGCTGCTTCCTAAATAGTTGTGAATCCTCCTATTCTAATGAAATATATAGTTATTACCAACAATGGATTATATTTCATATATCACAGTATTACGTTATCTAGCGTGACATTCATAGATAACAATATAGCACATACTAGTTTTTAAAATATAAATATGTTTCTTATTGACATGCAAAGCTGTAAAATGAATCCTTTGATTGGATAACATTTTTACGCGATCTCGGATGCGCCTTTCATTGGATGACGTGTTTACGCGATCTCGAATGCGCCATGTTGCTTAAGATGTCACATGCAAAGCTGGAAAATGAGTCCTAGGATTGGATGATGTTTTTACGCGATCTTGGAATCGCCTTTGATTGGATGATTTGTTTACGCAATCTCGGATGCGCCATGTTGCTTAAGACATCACATGCAAAGATGGAAAATGTCCTTGGATTAGATTACATTTTTACGCCATCTTGGATGCGCCTTGGATTGGATGACGTGTTTACGCGATCTCGGATGTGCCTTTGATTGGATGACATTTTTATGCGATCTCGGATGCGCCATGTTGCTTAAGACGTCACATGCCAAGGTGTTAAATCCGTCTGATTGGATTACGTTGTCCCGCAATATTTGATTTTCCACGTAACCGACGTTTGCAAATGAGAACACAAGTTTTAAACCATGCCTTTCTTGTATTATGGATTGTGTCAATCATGTACATTGTTAAACCATAGCTGATAAAGAACAGAAAAATATCTTTTGATGGCTATCTCATTAAAGAAACGAATGAAGGCAATATGTTTTTTTATGCAGAATACATTTTTAGGCAAGTGCAAATCCATGAATATACTCCATCTTGTTTAATATGTTTGTCAACAATATTTTCACTTTACTAAATAATTACTGTGTTGTGTTGAATTTTCTACATATATAATTCCTAAAGATGCGCTTTGGTATTTGAATAAAGTAATCAATATGCATTGACCTTTATCATATGATACATATATGAGATGTCTACTTATTCTAGATGTTATGTCCTGATATTTTTTCTTAATGTAAATGCTCAGTATTGTGTCATGTATGGATTCCACATTGTTAATCTTCAAATATAGTATTGTGAGCATATATTTCTAATGTAACTCTTAAAAGGACATGAAACCAGATTCCTTCTAAATGAATTTTTTCTTCAAAAATTCAAACACTATAATGTAGCTTTACAAAAATAGACTTTATTTAACACGTTGAGAGAAATATGGCATTTTATGCTTAGTATCCTATTCAAATATTTTCTTGTTTGAACAACTATGTGTAGATATACCAACAAGCCCTAAGGATTAGTATATGTTAGCATCCTTTCTTGTTTAAAGGGACAGTCAAGTCAAGCAAAACATTAATGATTGAAATATTTAAAAATGCAATGTTTTTCAAATTTCTCTTAAATTTTTATCCCCAATTTATCTTTGTTCTCTTGGTGTTCTTATTTGACAGCTAAACCTAGGAGGTTCATTTGCTCATTTCTTAGACCTTAAAGAGTGCATCTAATCTGAATGCATTTTGACCACTAGAGGGCATTAGTTAATGTGTTTCATATAGAAAACATTGAGCTCATGCAGTACAGTTACCCTGGATTGATCACTGATTGGCTGAAATGCCGGTCTTTCAAAAGAACAGAAATAAGGATTCATTTTGCAGAGGCATAGATACAAGGTTAATCACAGAAGTAAAACGTGTATTTCTCTAAGTCTTGTTATTCCAAACTTAATAATGCGTAATAAAGTGTTTTCTTGGTAACCAACAATAATTCATGTTATGACTGTCCCTTTAAAGCTGTGTTGTTGACATGAAAACAGTGATATGCCATCATGTATAATTGCAATGGTCATTTTGTTTGAAATTAGGGGAACAGTTTGGACATTACATCGCAAAAAACAATCAATGTAATCAACAAGGATAGCATGTGATGATGTGGTTTTCACACACTTGTAAAACACACTCTGCAAACAATCTGCCTCCATGGACCCGGTCCCATAGAAGCCTATTAAATACAGAGGCCTCTAGTTATCAAGCCGTCAACCTCAAATATGCTGGAATTCCACAGCGTATTTGTGGCGAGGCTGATTCGCCTTAGTTATCAAAAGCTAGAGACCGGCAAAAGTAGAATTTAGTGACGTAAACTTCGATCCGCTGGACTCAGTCCGACACAGATCGATTCTTATGTCACTCCAGATGTTCCGCACACAAGTTCGGCACAATCTGACTACTTTTGCTAGTTATCAAAAAACTAGCAGGTACGCTCTGCACTTTTCCGGCCCAGCGTACCTGGTTTTCAACCCGCCGCCCTAGAGGCGGCGGATCCCATAGGAATCAATGGGAGTCTAACCATAGCGAAAATTCATGTTCGCTGCTGCCCGACATCCCATTAATTCCTACGGGAGATGTCTGCACCTAACACCCGAACATGCACCCCGAGTCTAAACACCCCTAATTTGTCCCCCCCTACACCGCCGCAACTAATTAAATGTATTACCCCCTAAACCGCCGCTCCCGGAGCCCACCGCCACTATAATAAACTGATTAACCCCTAAACCGCCACTCCCGGACCCCGCCGCCACTATAATAAATATGTTAACCCCTAAACCGCTGCTCCCGGACCCCCCCCGCCACCTACATAATACCTATTAACCCCTATCCTGCCCCCCTACACTGCCGCCACTATAATAAAATTATTAACCCCTAAACCTAAGTCTAACCCTAACCCTAACACCCCCCTAACTTAAATAGTAATTAAATAAATTTAAATAAATATTACTCTTATTAACTAAATTAATCCTATTTAAAACTAAATACTTACCTTTAAAATAAACCCTAATATAGCTACAATATAAATAATAATTATATTGTAGCTATTTTAGGATTTATTTTTATTTTACAGCCAACTTTCAATTTATTTTAACTAGGTACAATAGCTATTAAATAGTTATTAACTATTTAATACCTACCTAGTTAAAATAAAGAGAAAATTACCTGTAAAATAAAAACTAACCTAAGATACAATTACACCTAACACTACACTATCATTAAATAAATTATTCCTATTTAAAACTAAATACTTACCTGTAAAATAATTAATAATTACATTGTAGCTATTTTAGGATTTATATTTATTTTACAGGTAACTTTGTATTTATTTTAGCTAGTTAGAATAGTTATTAAATAGTTATTAACTATTTAATAACTACCTAGCTAAAAGAAATACAAAATTACCTGTAAAATAAATTCTAACCTAAGTTACAATTAAACCTAACACTACACTATCATTAAATTAATTAAATAAATTACCTACAAATAACTACAATTAAATACAATTAAATAAACTAACTAAAGTACAAAAAATAAAAAATCTAAGTTACAAAAAATAAAAAAAAATAAGTTACAAACATTTAAAAAATATTACAACAATTTTAAACTACTTACACCTAATCTAAGCCCTCTAATAAAATAACAAAGCCCCCCAAAATAAAAAAAAATGCCCTACCCTATTCTACATTAAAAAGTTAACAGCTCTATTACCTTACCAGCCCTTAAAAGGGCCTTTTGTGGGGCATGCCCCAAAGAAAACAGCTCTTTTGCCTGTAAAAAAAAAATACAACCCCCCCAACATTAAAACCCACCACCCACACACCCCTACTCTAACCCAAACCCCCCTTAAAATAAACCTAACACTACCCCCCTGAAGATCATCCTACCTTTACCCGTCTTCAGCCAGCCGACCACCGATGGAACAGAAGAGGAGATCCACAGCGGAAGAAGTCATCATCCAAGGGGCGCTGAAGAAGTCTTCCATCCGATTGAAGTCATCATCCAAGGGGCGCTGAAGAGGTCTTCCATCCGATTAAAGTCATCATCCAGGCGGCGTCTTCAGTCTTCATCCATCCGGATCAGAGCGGAGCCATCTTCAGACGAGCCGACGCGGAGCCATCCTCTTCTACCGACGGACTAACGACGAATGACGGTTCCTTTAAGTGACGTCATCCAAGATGGCGTCCCTCAAATTCCGATTGGCTGATAGGATTCTATTAGCCAATCGGAATTAAGGTAGGAAAAATCTGATTGGCTAATTTAATCAGCCAATCAGATTGAGCTCGCATTCTATTGGCTGTTCCGATCAGCCAATAGAATGCGAGCTCAATCTGATTGGCTGATTGGATCAGCCAATCGGATTGAACTTCAATCTGATTGGCTGATTAAATCAGCCAATCAGATTTTTCCTACCTTAATTCCAATTGGCTGATAGAATCCGATCAGCCAATCGGAATTCGAGGGACGCCATCTTGGATGACGTCCCTTAAAGGAACCGCCATTCGTCGTTAGTCTGTCGGTAGAAGAGGATGGCTCCGCGTCGGCTCGTCTGAAGATGGCTCCGCTCTGCTCCGGATGGATGAATATTGAAGACGCCGCCTGGATGATGACTTCAATCGGATGGAAGACCTCTTCAGCGCCGCTTGGATGATGACTTCAATTGGATGGAAGACTTCTTCAGCGCCCCTTGGATGATGACTTCTGCCACTGCGGATCTCCTCTTCTGTTCCATCGGTGGTCGGCTGGTTGAAGATGGGTAAAGGTAGGATGATCTTAAGGGTGGTAGTGTTAGGTTTATTTTAAGGGGGTTTGGGTTAGAGTAGGGGTGTGTGGGTGGTGGGTTTTAATGTTAAGCCCTTTTAAGGGCTGATAAGGTAATAGAGCTGTTAACTTTTTAATGTAGAATAGGGTAGGGCATTTTTTTTATTTTGGGGGGCTTTGTTATTTTATTAGGGGGCTTAGATTAGGTGTAAGTAGTTTAAAATTGTTGTAATATTTTTGAAATGTTTGTAACTTATTTTTTTTATTTTTTGTAACAGCTTTTTTATTTTTTGTACTTTAGTTAGTTTATTTAATTGTATTTAATTGTAGTTATTTGTAGGTTATTTATTTAATTAATTTAATGATAGTGTAGTGTTAGGTTTGGATTTATTTTACAGGTAATTTTATATTTCTTTTAGCTAGGTAGTTATTAAATAGTTAATAACTATTTAATAACTATTCTAACTAGCTAAAATAAATACAAAGTTACCTGTAAAATAAATATAAACCCTAAAATAGCTACAATGTAATTATTAATTACATTGTAGCTATCTTAGGGTTTATTTTACAGGTAAGTATTTAGTTTTAAATAGAAATAATTTATTTAAGTATAGTGTAGTGTTAGGTGTAATTGTAACTTAGGTTAGTTTTTATTTTACAGGTAATTTTCTCTTTATTTTAACTAGGTAGGTATTAAATAGTTAATAACTATTTAATAGCTACTGTACCTAGTTAAAATAAATTGAAAGTTTGCTGTAAAATAAAAATAAATCCTAAAATAGCTACAATATAATTATTATTTATATTGTAGCTATATTAGGGTTTATTTTAAAGGTAAGTATTTAGTTTTAAATAGGATTAATTTAGTTAATAAGAGTATTATTTATTTAGATTTATTTAATTAATATTTAAGTTAGGGGGTGTTAGGGATAGACTTAGGTTTAGGGGTTAATAATTTTATTATAGTGGCGGCGGTGTAGGAGGGGGCAGGATAGGGGTTAATAAATTTATTATAGGTGGCGACGGTGTAGGGGGGGCAGATTAAGGGTTAATAAGTTTAATATAGGTGGCGGCGGGGTCCGGGAGCAGCGGTTTAGGGGTTAAACAATTTATTTAGTTGCGCGGGGTCCGGGATCGGCAGGATATGGGTTAATAAATTTATTATAGGTGGCGGCGGTATAGGGGGGGCAGGATAGGGGTTACTAGGTATAATGTAGGTGGCGGTTGTGTCCGGGAGCGGCGGTTTAGGGGTTAATACATTTATTATAGTTGCGGCGGTGTCCGGGAGCGGCGGTTTAGGGGTTACTAACTTTATTTATTTGCGGGGGGCTCCGGGGGTGTCGGTATAGGGGGTAGAACAGTGTAGTTTAGTGTGGGTGCTTAGTGACAGGCTAGCAATAAAGCTGGGAAAAAGCCGAAGAGCAGCGAGATCGGATGAGTGATAACTATCACAGTCCGCTGCTCATCGCCCCTTACTTGGTGCGCAGCTTTTTGACAGCTTTATTGATAACTTTGGCGAGATTTTTCAGGTCCACGGCGGCGATGGTAGGCGAGCTTAGGTGGGCGTATTGGGGCCGGCGAAGGCAGGTAAGTAGACACGTTGATAACTAGAGGCCAGAGTGTGCTCCACAAGTGTAAAAAGACCACATCATCACATACCTATCTTTTACACATTAAAAAAATACATATCTAAAAAATTACTTCCTCTTCCTTCCCCTCTTCCCACAAGACTGAGGCTCTCGGGGGGGGGGGGGCAACGAGTTCTCATAGGAGATGTTTGAGGAAGAGGGGGAGGAGGAGTACTGTGAGTTGTTAAGGGATCACCAGGCTGAGGAGGAGATTGAGGCAGAGGAGAAGATGAAGGAGGCCCAGGAGCAGATGGTCCAGGTTCAGATTGGGCAGGAGCAGATGTTGCAGGAGTAGATGGTCCAGGAGCAGATGGGGCAGGAGCTGATGAGACAGGAGCAGCTGGTCAACGAGCAGATGATGCATTTTGCGCCTCCTGGAGGACCTGCAACATATCCTTAAGAGTATTCAAAATCTCTCTTTGGTCTTCGCGAATATCATTCAGTACTCCCATCAGGTACACTCTGCTTTCCGCCTGTTCCCTCCAGGAGGCACGCATGTCCTCGAGGAAATCAGTCAAGACCTCTGCTATCTCTGCGGGTATGTTCTCCTGAGGAGCTGCTGCATGGCGAGCTGCTGGTGCACGAGGGGCTGCTGGTGGACAAGGGGCTGCTGCAGGGATCTCTTCTGGAGCGGGGGCTTCTTCAGGGATCTCTTCTGCAGCGGTGGCTTCTTCAGAGGATGATGGTACAGGGATGTCTTCCAGGTCTCCCCAAGGTGGCGAGTCATCTGCACCACTCTCATGCCTGGGTGAAGGAGAAGCCTGTGGGTGCTGTACTGACTCCTCCCCGGCCTCAGACTCTGTATATTGTAAAAAGAAAGAAATTGAGATATTAGCTCAGTTCCAAATAAAGATGTAAATGTTCTATTTGAAAGTGTATTAATGAGGCTGCCTTTGTAATTCTATTGTAAGCAAAAGCAATCAATACGATTTCTGCATTTACAAACCCGTGTTTATGATATCTATATCATCAATCTGAATGTATTTTTGCATTTGTCTTCAATCAGTTTAAATGTGATGTCTTTTCTTGAAATGCAACTTTTGCAAGGTAATTGTGAATGCGTTTACGTAATAATGTCTAAAAAAGCGTAATTGCGTTAGTCATATCCTTAAATAATTTTTATGTGTGAATGGGTTATGAGGTGGATGTAAAGAGATTAGTAAATGAGCTTACTGGCAGATGATGTTCCCAGTATCAACTCCTCCAATACCGACTATGGCCACCTCAGAGATGTTGGGACGCAGTATTTCCTCCCAGCAGGAAAACTCAAATATAATTTCCGGACCACCACCAGTCCCTGTTAGGTATTCCCTCTCCCTTGTGAGCTTTCTTTTCAGTTCAGCTCTGCAATCCCGGTAACGATGCTGGATAGACTTCACATCCCTGTTATAAACCCCCACTGCATTTACGGCATCCCTGATCTCCATCCACAGCTTCCTCTTATCTGAAGGGATGGCCTTCTGTGCCTGCAGCCTTCTAGCCCTCTCCATATAAGCCTCTATAAGGGCCTCCTTCTCATCCATGGTATATCTCTCCTCCCTCTGCCTGGGCTTCCCATGCAATGTGAGCCTCTGTTTCCCAGACTGTGAAGCTCCCTGTCTACAGTGAGCACAACTGGGCCCAGCCACTTGTTCATCCTCAACAATGTGGCCGGGTCCACCCACCCCTTCCTGTCCCCCTTCCTGTCCAGTTCCCCTCCCCCTCCATCTCCCCCTTCCTCTCTCCTGACTAAACTCCTGTCTAACCTCCTCTACAAGCTCATCCCTGAACTCTTCCCTAGCCTCCTGCCTAATGAGCTCTAATAGCTGCGGGCTAATCTTCCCCCTCTCCCAACATACTCAAACAAAATGTGAATGTGCCCAAATGAAAGGGGGTCAAAATAATGAACAAAAAGTAAAAAGTGCTAAAAGTGTGAAAAGGATATAAATAAAAGAGGGTAAAGGGTATTAAACAGACAAACGTATATGTAGAAAAAGACTAAAATGAGGATATGTAAACAAGTTGTAAATCAAACAAAATCTGACTATGGGATGGGTATAGGCTTAAAGGAAATGGGGTATAGTGTAGTATGAGAGGGGATGGGGTATGGAGTGTATGTCCTGTTAGTGATAAGTGTATGAATGTATTGAATGTGTCTGCGTGTAAATGTGTTTATATAATGAATGTAGGAACAAAACACTCGCACACTCACCCAAACAAACTCTCACTAACTCACTCTCTCACACTAACTCACCCTCTTACACTAACTCATTATGTCACACTAACTCACTATCTCAAACTAACACTAACTCTCACACTCTCACACTAACTAATTCTCACACTAACTCTCACTAGATCTCTCTAATTTCGCCAAACCCTCCAACGCCTAGAGCTGCACCTAACTTGATAAATCAATACAGTCAAAGAAGCCATGTTTAGAGCGTGCTTATATACCCTATGTAAATGTTTAATGATGTACCAGATTGCAAAGTAAAGGAGGTTCAGGTGTTCTTTCTTTATAATTAGTATGTGTGCAATGTGTATTACTTGGCTGAATTTGCGTATGCTCATATTGAGTTAGTATTTGTGGAATGTGTATAAAGCGATGATGTCATAGTGATCGTTTTGCATAACATTGAACAAAAGTAGTATCTGTAAATGTAAATGCTGATTTGTGATGCTCTCGTATTTGTCAAGTGGTGTAAATGTTTATTTGTACTAATGTTACGTAATTGTCAATGCAAATGTTTTGTTTGTGTATCATTGTTCAATTCTATTTTCATGTTGTTTTGTTCCGTGTTGCAAGATCGGAACGTATTTAGCGATTCCTCGTTTAGTGTAAATTTTGTGCATTATTTTTTGGTTACGATTGTGAATGTGTAATGTGTATGTGCTATGTTGCGTGAGCGATTGTTGTTTGTACATTTGATCTGTGTTTTTGTTGTGCATTACTTCGTATACGTAATATGACAGAGCAGAGTGTATTTCTCGCGAGATCGAGTGTTAGCTGAAAAATCTGTGATTATTCCATTTATCATTTATCTCTATGGGAGAATGTTTAACGCACCCGTAATTACGCTTATTAAATAAACGCGGTAGTCGTGTTACCTCGACACATTACGAAGTTGTTTTCAGACTCGTAATACCTACGTTATAAAAAGATATGCAATGGAAATAACGTACAAGTCATTAGCGAGCAGCCATAATGCAAAACTCGTAATCTGGCCGTAAATTATTTAGATTATACTGCATCAATATAATAGATGACAACTTCATGATCAGATTTTATGATACTGATTCAATATATTCCTATTTTCCAAGTAGTGTATTTATGTAAAACATCTAATAATTATAGTAGTATGATCTCACACTAAGCAGATTTGTGTTAATAAAAATTGTATTAATAATATGGACATTAGTGTGTCCTACAGTTTCAGTAACACTTATTAATAAATAAATTGCACAAGAACCACACAATATTTTTTTTTTATTTTTGAACCACACAATTATTATTTTTTTATTTTTGTTCCATTTTTCATTTTTTTTAATAAAAGTTATGTTTTAAGTGTTTCACTTCCTTATGTATATGTTATTTTTTTAACTGACAGGAGTGCTAAATAGTATACCCTTTTGTGATGAATAACCACTTTTTTGTCTTTTGTGTATTGCACACTGCAGCTGTCTGATCTTCACAAATTGTGTATGAGTGAATATGGTGAGTGGAGTATTCAGTGTATGTTACAGTGTGTATGTATGTACATTTGTGTGTGTATATATATATGTGTGTATGTATATGTGTCTATCAGTGTATGTTACAGTGTGTATGTATGTACATTTGTGTGTGTATATATGTGTGTGTGTATGTGTCTATCAGTGTATGTTACAGTGTGTATGTATGTACATTTGTGTGTGTATATATGTGTGTATATATGTGTGTGTGTATGTGTCTATCAGTGTATGTTACAGTGTGTATGTATGTACATTTATGTGTATATATATATATATATATATATATATATGTGTGTGTGTATATGTGTCTATCAGTGTATGTTACAGTGTGTATGTATGTACATTTGTGTGTGTATATATATATATATATGTGTGTATGTGTCTATCAGTGTATGTTACAGTGTGTATGTATGTACATTTGTGTGTGTATATATGTGTGTGTATATATATATGTGTGTGTATATATGTGTGTATATATGTGTGTGTGTATGTGTCTATCAGTGTATGTTACAGTGTGTATGTATGTACATTTGTGTGTATATATATATGTGTGTGTGTGTGTATATGTGTCTATCAGTGTTAATTTTGATGTCAAATTTCGATTTTGTCTTAGAGGCCAATTTAACAAATGTCTTGTGGACCTGATCCGACAGTGCGGAGAGCAATACGTTCTCTGTATTCAGCATTGCACCAGCAGCTCACAAGAGCTGCTGGTGCAACACCGCCCCCTGCAGACTCTCGGCCAATCGGCCACCAGCAGGGAGGTGTCAATCAACCTGATCGTACTCGATCAGGTTGAATTCCGGCGATTCCTGTCCACCTGCTCAGAGCAGGCGTACAGTGTTATGGAGCAGCGGTCTTTAGACCGCTGCTCCATAACTTGTGTTTCTGGCGAGTCTGAAGACTCGCCAGAAACACGGGCCGTCGAGCTCCGTTTGGATCTTGATAGATAGGCCCCTTGGTTTTAGTCTTTTGACTAAAATGTCATTTTAGTTTTAGATGTATTTTAGTCATCTGAATTGTTTGAGTTTTCGTCTAGTTTTAGTCGACTAAAATCTAAGAGGTTTAGTTAAAGTGTAATGCATTATTTACGCATTTCTCTACAATTTCCAAATTCATTATATACTCCATTATTTATGGTATTAAGTTTTAAACATGCAATAGAGATACAGATTTAGCCGTTGTGATATATAACGTCTTTATTAAACTTAAAATGAAATGAAACCAAGTTTCATAAACAAACAGAAGCACAACTTTAAAATATAAAAAAACTAACTGTAAACTTTATTGGCTGTAACGCCATTGCACATATTACCCAATATAAAAACTTTAACAGTTCTCTGTTAATAGACATGTGCGTTTCGTTTCGGAAATTCAGCTGAATTTGTTAAATTCGGAGATTCGGATTGATTCGAATTTCCGAATTGAAATAGTGCCATACAAGCCTCTGATTCCGGCTGCTACATCAGGAGGACACACACACACCCTCGGCTCTGAACCAATAGGCTATCCTCAAATGGGACCGTTCTTGAGAAAGTCCCGTCGATCGGGACGAAACGCGTAGAACGTAGCTATTGTCTTTTACTTTTGCTCTGTGAAACCAACGTAGGTCCTCTCATGCCGGGAGCACTGTGTTTGAGGATAGCCTATTGGTTCAGAGTCGAGGGTGTGTGTGTGTGTGTCCTCCTGACGTAGCAGCCGGAATCAGAGGCTTGTATGCTGGCGGCAGTTTCGGTTTGTACAGACCAGGGGAAAAGATGCTCCAGGCTGCAATTGACCTTGCAAGACTTTACAAGTTCGGGTTAACCTACGGAATCATGTAGGATACCTTACATATGATGTGCCTTTATTTTTTCTCCTTTTTGTGAGTACAATCGTTGTATGTGTCATTTGTATTAAAGTTTGGCTCTACAATTGAATTGTGTCCTGCGCTTCTCTCCCTTTTTCTCTTTTTTAGACTGCACTGTGTTAGGGTTTCTGGACATACCCTTATAAAAGAAGCTGCAGGATTCAAGGAACTGTGACTTTCCAGTATTCTATTCAATTTCCAATCATTATGAAATTCACATGGATTACACAAATATTTGTGCATTTTATATTTTATTTATATTATATATATTTTTTGATATTTGCATGTATTGATACTATAGTGCTCAGGAGTATTAGCACTTTGAATTTATACTAAAAATCATATTTCTCAGTATTTAATCTTTATATATCTTTGAAGGTTGGGTATTTTATATACTTCATATATATTGTTGTATACATATATTCTTTTAACACTACAGTGGGCGAGACTAGCGCTACTCAATTACTCTTGATAGTAATTTGTTTTTCTGTATATGTGTGTGTGTGTGTAGATATGTATGTGTAGATGTGTGTATATGTTTGTGTATATGTGTGTGTAAATGTGTGTGTGCGTGTGTGTGTGTAGATATGTATGTGTAGATGTGTGTATATATCTACAAATCAAGAATGACACCAGCGCTAAAACTATAACACCTGTTTCTATTGTTGAGTTTAGGAGTATTTAACTTACGAAAAAAATGATGAAATAAATTGCTTCTATAGTGATATATGTAAAAACAGTCTCACCATGCAAAAAACATAATTTATTTAAGAACTTACCTGATAAATTCATTTCTTTCATATTAGCAAGAGTCCATGAGGGGCAAAGTTTCCCAAACCTCAAAATGCCTATAAATACACCCCTCGCCACACCCACAAATCAGTTTAATGTATAGCCAAGAAGTGGGGTGATAAGAAAAAAGTGCGAAAGCATAAAAAATAAGGAATTGGAATAATTGTGCTTTATACAAAAAAAAATCATAACCACCACAAAAAAAGGGTGGGCCTCATGGACTCTTGCTAATATGAAAGAAATGAATTTATCAGGTAAGTTCTTACAAAAATTATGTCTTCTTTCATGTAATTAGCAAGAGTCCATGAGCTAGTGACGTATGGGATAATGACTACCCAAGATTTGGATCTTTCCACGCAAAAGAGTCACTAGAGAGGGAGGGATAAATAAAGACAGCCAATTCCGCTGAAAAAAAATCCACACCCAAAATAAAGTTTAAATCTTATAATGAAAAAAACTAAAATTATAAGCAGAAGAATCAAACTGAAACAGCTGCCTGAAGTATTTTTCTACCAAAAACT
The DNA here is from genome assembly GCF_027579735.1 of Bombina bombina. NCBI lineage: Eukaryota > Metazoa > Chordata > Amphibia > Anura > Bombinatoridae > Bombina > Bombina bombina. The sequence goes on from NC_069503.1 coordinate 115,723,454, forward strand.
GCTTCAGAAGAAGAAAACACATCAAAATGGTAGAATTAGTAAAAGTATGCAAAGAAGACCAAGTGGCTGCTTTGCAAATCTGATCAACTGAAGCTTCATTCCTATACGCCCAGGAAGTAGAAACTGACCTAGTAGAATGAGCTGTAATCCTTTGAGGCAGAGTTTTACCCGACTCGACATAGGCATGATGAAACAAAGATTTTAACCAAGATGCCTGTCAGAGTTCAAACTGAATCTGCTTAATAAAAGGATCAAATATGCAGATTAGAATTATATGTTTCATTCAATTTCAGGAAATAACGTGTTTTGTACCTGAACAAATCATTAAACTAAAATTCTGTTTAGTCATATGATTCATCTAGGATATAATTTACCACCTTGTAGTTGTATGATGTTTATCTTTAACAAACACAGAACTACTGTGTGGTATTCTAATATATTGGAATAGATATATTAGCAATGTCATAAAGGAGTATCGAATACTGTAGCAGAGTATGGTATGGCAACAAACAATTAATACACTCTAGGATGATAGAAACTTCCCTTTAGATAATATTATCGTAAGATGGTACAATTGAAACAGCTAGCGTACTTTGGAGTATTTTATGAAACAACTTGGTCTTATGTTCCAGATTGAATTAACTCCAAATCCAGTAAGTGAGATTTTATAACGGAGTACAAAGAAAGTCATAGGCAGATCTGATGTAAGTTCGATATCCAAAGCGGTAAGTACTTACACGCACAGATGAGAGGGAGAGAAGCCTCAGGCTGCAGCAGCGGCACTAGTGTGTTTGAGCGCGAAGTCCGTTCAGTGAAGGAGGCGGTGCTGAGGCGGAGCGGTCAGGTGTGAGCGTAAGCTGTCAGAATGCTGAAGACAGGAACAACCACAAGGAGGAGGCTTGAAAGAATTCCAAAACTGAATAGGAGAATCTTAATTACAAGCAATGAAGCCATGACCAAAGGCTCCTTATAAAGGGAGCTAGAGAACCAATTAAGGTACAGTGTAATAGCGAGTCAATATATGACAGGTCCCCCACTCAAGGAAAACCTCCAGGTTTTCAAAAAGAGGGTCTATCTGGATATCGTCTATGGAAAAGTTTCACCAAACGGGGGGCAGAGACCTGTGAAGCAGATTCCCAAGAGTCCTCATCTGGTGAATAACCAGACCAGCGAATAAGATACTGTAAGTCCCCACGATACACTCTTGAGTCTAGTATGTCAGAGACCTCATAATCCACCTCCGATGATGAAGTATCAGGTGGTACAGTCAAAGGAACTGGTTGTGACCGAACAGGTGTGTACGGTTTCAACAGTGAGACGTGAAATGAAGGATGTATACGGAATTTCTCAGGTAACTGCAAGGTTACTGCATTAGAATTAATAATTTTAGTAATTGGAAATGGACCAACATATAATTGGTTAAACTTTGCTTTAGTAGCCGGAATTTTCAAATGACGGGTGGATAACCATACTAATTCTCCAACTTTATAGTTAGGTGCTGGTCGCAGTCGTAGGTTGTAATAATGTTGTTGTTGGGATTGAGCCTTTCGGATATTTTCTTTTAAAAGGTTAAAAGATTGTGCAATTGAGTTAATCAAGTCATTAACTACAGGACATGGTACATGAATGTTATCATGAAATTCATATTCCGGATTAAATCCGTAATTTGCGAAGAACGGAGTCAACTGAGTGGAGGTGTTCTTAGTATTGTTATAGGCAAATTCAGCAGTTGCTAGAAAATCTGCCCACTTCTCTTGTTGTTGAGAACAATGAATTCTCAAATATTGTTCCAATGCCTGATTGGTACGTTCACACTGTCCATTAGTTTGTGGGTGATAAGAAGTGGTTAATTTTCTTGTAATATTCAACCTTTGACAAAGTGAATGCCAGAACTTCGAAGTAAATTGACTACCACGGTCAGTTAAAACACTAGTTGGAAGACCGTGTAATCTCACTATATGGTTCAGAAATAACTCAGCTGTTTGTGAGGCAGTAGGTAACGATTGTATAGGTAGAAAATGTGCCATTTTAGTAAAAAGGTCAATTACCACTAAAATTGTGGTGAAATTTTTTGATGTAGGTAACTCTACAATGAAGTCCATTGCGACTTCCTTCCATGGACGTTCAGGAATGGGTAAGGACATCAAATACCCATATGGCCTTTTATGTTCCTTTTTATGTTGAACACAAGTTGTACAGGTGTGAACATATTCTTCAACTGATTTCCACATTTTGGGCCACCAGTATTTCCTTTTTAGTAGATGATAGGTATTTTGGACACCCGGATGACCATTTAGAATCGAATCATGGTTTTGTTTTAAAATACTTCCTTGTAAAGATGGAGGTATGTACAATAAATTCCCGAAATAGTACAACCCATCTGAACCTTTCGTAAGGTTGAATCTTTCTGGGTTGCAATTACCTCCCTGTGAATATTCTTTTTCTTGTTCAGAACTCAAAGTACAAGATATGAAATGTCCAATTGGTAGGATAGTAGTAGGTGAAGATTTTTTATTATCTGGCAATTTCTGTCTTGATAAAGCGTCTGCTTTTCCATTCCTTGAACCAGGTCTATATTGAATGTGGAAATTAAACCTGGAGAAAAACAAACTCCATCTGAGCTGTCTAGATGATAAAGTCTGATTAGTTTGTAAATATTCTAAATTTTTGTGATCTGTAATAACCAAAATTGGTGTCTCAGTCCCCTCGAGTAAGTGTCTCCAATTTTCAAAAGCAGATTTTATGGATAGGAGCTCCTTTTCTCCAATAGGATAATTAATTTCCGCTGGAGACAAAGATCTTGAAAAATATGCCACAGGATGCATAGGATCTAACAGACTCTTCTTTTGAGATAAAATAGCCCCTAAAGCACACTCAGAGGCATCCACCTCAAGTATAAACTGCTTATTGGGGTCTGGGAATTGAAGTATGGGTGCTGTAGTAAAACTACGTTTCAAAGTATCAAATGCTTGTTGTGCTTCTGTACTCCAATTGAAAGGTACATGTTTACCTGTGAGTCTTGTCAATGGTTTGACAATATGTGAGAAATTATTAATAAATTTTCGGTAGAAGTTTGAGAATCCTAAAAAACTTTGTAATTCCTTTACAGTGGTTGGTCTTGGCCAACCTGTTATAGCTGATATTTTTGTATCTTCCATATTGATACCTTCAGCTGTTATTTTGTAACCTAGAAAAGAGATATCTTGTGTGTGGAAGATACATTTTTCAGGTTTAGCATAAAGTTGATTCTCTCTGAGTCTTGTTAAAACTGTTGTAACATGTTTGATATGTTGTTCTAAGGATTCTGAATAAATTAAAATATCATCCAGGTAAATTATTATACAGACATCCAGTAAATCTCTAAATAGTTCATTTATAAAATACTGGAATGTCGCAGGGGCATTGCAGAGCCCGAATGGCATCACAGTGTATTCGTACAATCCGTACCGAGTACGGAATGCTGTGAGCCATTCGTCTCCTTTTCTTATTCGAATCAAATTATAGGCTCCCCTTAAATCCAACTTAGTAAAAATTGTTGCATTACCCAACCGTTCTATTAATTCTGTTATTAAAGGTAGGGGGTACCGATTCTTTACTGTAACTTTGTTTAATTGCCTGTAATCAATGATTGGCCTGAGAGTACCATCTTTGTTACGTACAAAAAACATTCCAGCTGCTGCTGGAGAGGTGGATGGCCTAATAAACCCCTTTCTTAAATTTTCATCTAAATATTGTTTAAGATGTGTGAGTTCAGGTTGTGAGAGGGGATAAATATGACCATGTGGAATTGGGGAACCAGGTAACAATTCAATTGGACAATCGAATGCCCTATGAGGGGGCAATGACTCTGCTTCCTTCTTGTCAAAAACATCTTGAAAAGAGGAATATATTTTTGGTATTTGGCTAGATGTTTTGTCAGAATCTGCTTGTATAATGCAGATCTTAGACAGACATCTATTTCTGCAAATATCAGAGGAAAATTGAATTTTATTTGTGGACCAATCTATAATTGGTTGATGTTGTTGTAACCACTTTAACCCCAGAATAATTGGGAATAAAGGAGAAGGTGTGATGTCAAAAATTATGTTCTCAATATGTCCTTCTTGTGTACTCATAACTAATCTATATGTTTGATGTGTGATTGAACCATTTAAAGCTTAGCTACCATCAAAAACTCTTAAAACATAAGGATGATTTATGTCTTTTATTGGTATCTCATGTTTACACACCACATGATAATCAATGAAGTTGCTTGTTGCACCGGAGTCAATGAGTGCCTTCAAAGTAATCTTTTTTGAACCCCACTGTAATGAAATAGGTAAAAAACAATAAGTTGAATTACCACTACTCTTATTAAAAGATCTTGGTATATTATGTTTCTCACCTTTTTTTGTTTTCAAAAGGTTAGGACATTCCTTGACCTCATGTTCTTTTGCAGCACAATAAAGGCAGAGATTGTTGTCCCTTCTTCTCCTTTTCTCTTCCATAGATAAAGGACCCCTAATCACACCTATTTCCATAGGTTCTTCTGGTGTTTTATACTGTTGAGAACTAATAGGATTAGTTATTCTCTTTGTTACTGTTTCCTGACTAAACCTTTCTCTCTTTCTTTCCCTTAACCGTCTATCTATATTGATGGATAAAGACATCAGATTATCTAAAGTTTCTGGTATATCAACTCGTGAAAGTTCATCCTTCAATGCATCTGACAACCCAAGTCTAAATTGATTGCGCAATGAAATATTATTCCATTGTGAATCCTTAGACGCTCTCTTAAATTCTGCTATGTAATCCTCCACGGGCCTTTTCCCTTGTCTTAGTGCTCTCATAGCATTTTCTGATGTTATCTGTTTGCATGGGTCATCATAGAGAAGTGCCATAGCTTGAAAAAAATCCTCCAGTCTATCCAAAATTGGGTCATTCTGCTCGAAATAGGAGTTTGCCCATGTTCTGGGTTCTCCTCTAAGATAAGATATTACTGTTAGAACTCTCTGTTTGTCTGTGGTATAGGTTTTAGGTCTTAGGGTAAAGAGTAATAAGCATGAGTTTTTAAAATCTCGAAATTGACTTCTGTCACCAAAGAATTTCTCTGGTGGTGATACATTTGGCTCATTAGTAGAATCCACAGTTAACTGTTTAGGAGTTACTGTGTCTTTAAGAATGTCTTTTAAAGTCTGATTCTCTAATTGAAGTTGTCTTAGCCCTTGTGAGAGCTGATCAACCCTCTGGGATAAATTATAGACATGTGAAGGTAATTCTGCTTGATCCATCTTTTTATGGCTTGTAATTCTGTCAGAGTTCAAACTGAATCTGCTTAATAAAAGGATCAAATATGCAGATTAGAATTATATGTTTCATTCAATTTCAGGAAATAAAGTGTTTTGTACCTGAACAAATCATTAAACTAAAATTCTGTTTAGTCATATGATTCATCTAGGATTTAATTTACCACCTTGTAGTTGTATGATGTTTATCTTTAACAAACACAGAACTACTGTGTGGTATTCTAATATATTGGAATAGATATATTAGCAATGTCATAAAGGAGTATCGAATACTGTAGCAGAGTATGGTATGGCAACAAACAATTAATACACTCTAGGATGATAGAAACTTCCCTTTAGATAATATTATCGTAAGATGGTACAATTGAAACAGCTAGCGTACTTTGGAGTATTTTATGAAACAACTTGGTCTTATGTTCCAGATTGAATTAACTCCAAATCCAGTAAGTGAGATTTTATAACGGAGTACAAAGAAAGTCATAGGCAGATCTGATGTAAGTTCGATATCCAAAGCGGTAAGTACTTACACGCACAGATGAGAGGGAGAGAAGCCTCAGGCTGCAGCAGCGGCACTAGTGTGTTTGAGCGCGAAGTCCGTTCAGTGAAGGAGGCGGTGCTGAGGCGGAGCGGTCAGGTGTGAGCGTAAGCTGTCAGAATGCTGAAGACAGGAACAACCACAAGGAGGAGGCTTGAAAGAATTCCAAAACTGAATAGGAGAATCTTAATTACAAGCAATGAAGCCATGACCAAAGGCTCCTTATAAAGGGAGCTAGAGAACCAATTAAGGTACAGTGTAATAGCGAGTCAATATTTGACAATGCCAAAGAAATGGCAGATGCCTTCTGACCTTTCCTAGAACCGGAAAAGATAACAAATAGACTAGAAGTCTTTCGGAAATCCTAGTAGCTTCAACACACTATTTCAAAGCTCTAACTACATCCAAAGAATGCAACGACTTTTCCTTAGAATTCTTAGGAGTAGGACACAATGAAGGAACCACAATTTCTCTACTAATGTTGTTAGAATTCACAACCTTAGGAAAAAATTTAAAAGAAGTTCGCAACACCGCCTTATCCTGATGAAAAATCAGAAAAGGAGACTCACAAGAAAGAGCAGATAATTCAGAAACTCTTCTAGCAGAAGAGATGGCCAAAAGAAACAAAACTTTCCAAGAAAGTAATTTAATGTCCAATGAATGCATAGGTTCAAACGGAGGAGCTTGAAGAGCCCCCAGAACCAAATTCAAACTCCAAGGAGGAGAAATTGACTTAATAACAGGTTTTATACGAGCCAAAGCTTGTACAAAACAATGAATATCAGGAATACTAGCAATCTTTCTGTGAAAAAGAACAGAAAGAGCAGAGATTTGACCTTTCAAGGAACTTGCAGACAAACCTTATCCAAACCATCCTGAAGAAACTGTAAAATTCTAGGAATTCTAAAAGAATGCAAAGAAAAATGATGAGAAAAACACCAAGAAATGTAAATTTTCCAGACTCGATAATATATCTTCCTAGATACAGTTTTACGAGCCTGTAACATAGTATTAATCACAGAGTCAGAGAAACCATCTATGACTGAGAATCAAACGTTCAATCTCCATACCTTCAAATTTAAGGATTTGAGATCCTGATGGAAAAAAAGGGCCTTACGATAGAAGGTCTGGTCTTAAAGGATGGAAGATAAACAAGGGGCGCCAACATAGTGTGAATCGTTCAAACAACAAATATAAAAGTGATGTGCAAAAAACTACTCACAAGGAAAGTGGCACCTTAAATGAATAAGGTGCGATAAAGCAGGCTGACATTCAAATTCCAGCAGTCAGTACGCTGGAGGTCTCACCCAGAGGACCTGTGGAATCCAGATAGGCGTCTAGAAAGTAGCACCCACATTTTTTAGGGCCAATGGCCGGACCAGGTGAGCTGCAAGCTGATAGGTGTTCTCCTGCTGCACTGTCGTTTTTGGAGAAAAGTCTCGGTGGCGTGAGTGCAGCAGGAGAACACCTATCAGCTTGCAGCTCACCTGGTCCGACCATTGGCCCTAAAAAATGTGGGTGCTACTTTCTAGACGCCTATCTGGATTCCACAGGTCCTCTGGGTGAGACCTCCAGCGTACTGACTGCTGGAATTTGAATGTCAGCCTGCTTTATCGCACCTTATTCATTTAAGGTGCCACTTTCCTTGTGAGTAGTTTTTTGCACATCACTTTTATATTTGTTGTTTGAACGATTCACACTATGTTGGCGCCCCTTGTTTATCTTCCATTCTAGACACCCTGACCCATCGCACCGCGGGACACAAGAGGAGCACGCCAAACACCTGAACACATCACCGTTCACATATTAGGATTGGACACTTATTTTTTACATCACAGCAATTTTTGGGACATTGATAAGTACTTTTTTTATATATTTTACTAATCGCCACAAATATCATTGTTTATCTGTGATATCTGATTATTTCAATGTATCACTAATATTATACACAAATTGTCCTGAGCACTTGTTTTACACACAATTTATTTTCGTCATTATTATAAATTTTTCACACATACCAAACACTGTGCTGTTTATAACAATAATTTTTTTATTTATGCATACGGGTACAAACCCAATCATAAAGTGTTAGGTCCCACTTTGATAACCTGTGTTCCAAGCGCATCCTCTTAAGTTTTTTCCTCCTCAGGAATTTCTTTTTATATGGTCTTAAAGGAAGAGTCCACGGTTGGCAAGTGGCCGTCCGGACAAGATCCGCATACCAAAACCTGTGAGGCCATGCTGGAGCCACCAGCAGAATAAACGAACGCTCTTTTAGAATCTTGGAAAAAGAACTAGAGGCGGAAAGATATAAGCAGGATGATACTTCCAAGGAAGTGACAATGCATCCACTGCTTCCGCCTGAGGATCCCTGGATCTGGACAGATACCTGGGAAGCTTCTTGTTTAGATGAGAAGCCATGATATCTATTTCTGGAAGTCCCCATATTTGAACCATCTGAAGAAATACCTCTGGGTGAAGAAACCATTCGCCCGGATGTAGCGTTTGGCGACTGAGATAATCCGCTTCCCAATTGTCTATACCTGGGATATGAACTCCAGAAATTAGACAGGAGCTGGATTCCGCCCATACAAGTATTCGAGAGACTTCTTTCATAGCCAGAGGACTGTGAGTTCCTCCTTGATGATTGACATATGCCACGGCTGTGACATTGTCCGTCTGGAAACAAATGAACGACTCTCTCTTTAGAAGAGGCCACGACTAAAGAGCTCTGAAAATTGCACGGAGTTCCAAAATGTTGATTGGTAATCTCACCTCCTGAGATTCCCAAACCCCTTGTGCTGTCAGAAACCCCCATACAGCTCCCCAACCTGTCAGACTTGCATCTGTTGAGATCACAGTCTAGATTGGAAGAACAAAAGAAGCCCCCTGAACTAAACGATGGTGGTCTGTCCACCACGTCAGAGAGTGTCGAACAATCGGTTTTAAAGATATTAATTGAGATATCTTTGTATAATCCCTGCACCACTGGTTCAGCATACAGAGCTGAAGAGGTCGCATGTGAAAACGAGCAAAGGGGAACGCGTCCAATGCAGCAGTCATAAGACCTAGAATTTCCATGCATAAGGCTACCGAAGGGAAAGATTGAGACTGAAGGTTTCGACAAGCTGAAACCAATTTCAGACGTCTCTTGTCCGTCAGAGACAGAATCAAGGACACTGAATTTATCAGGAAACCTAAAAAGGTTACCCTTGTCTGAGGAATCAAACGAACTTTTCTGTAAATTGATCCTCCAACCATGTTCTTGAAAAAACAACACTTATAAAAGACTGGAAAGGTTCTTTCTAGTGAAAATGAGCAAAGGGAATTGAATCCAATGCTGTGGCCATAAGACCTAAAACTTCTATGCATATATAGCAACTGAAGGAAATAATAGAGACTAAAGGTACCGATAGACGGAACCCAATAAAATTATCCCTTGTCTGATTAGAGACAAGGACAGTGACACAAACTATCTGGAAACCTAAAAAAGGTGACCCTTGTGTGAGGAAACAAGAGCTTTTGAAAAAAAGATCCTCTAACTATGTCCTGAAGAGCAAGTGAATCATATGAGATTCCGCATCCTCAGAAAATAATCTGAATGAAAACAAAAAAATGAAAACATGCATTTATTGTATCTAATGAAAACAAATAATGCTATCAATGACCATAAAAAGGCAAAATAGTTTGAATAAAACTCCAAAACCCGGTTCTTCAAAAGGAACTGGAAGAAACACCCCAGAAGATTCCAGGTCTGAGCAGCGCTTGAACCCCATGGGTGCCCAGCCATGCTTCAACAGTACCCAAAATATATAGGACAGAAACACAGTTAAAGAAAGTGTTAGCCTTACTGGAATAAAACCAAAGAAATTTGGACAAAATAAATTTCAAAGAAGCCTTAACCTGCCCCTTACCAGCCAAGCTGGAATACGGCACGTACATCGCAAAATTAGGGAGCTGATTTCGAATTCCAAATATAGACATGTTACTTGGGAAAGAACTCAGGAATTCGTTCCTTAATAAGAACAACCAAACCAGTATAAGCTTAAAGTTTTAGTCTTAGAACTCAATCTTGAAGCCCAGAGTAACAGTTAAGAATTGAATCCAATTATAAAACAAATAATTGATTATCTTAGAACAAAAGAAATATGGATTTTTTTTTTTTATTTTTTTTTTTTAAATCACAAAATTGTTCTAGCTAAAAAAGCTTAAGACATAGATTAATCCTCATTTGCGAAAATATTCAATAAAATGAAGACACAAATGAAATTATTAGCATGATAGACCAGTTTAAAGGACCAGGCAATACAGTGGACTTGCATAATCAATAAATGCAAAACAACAAGACAAATGCAACAGCACCTAGTCTAGTAAATGTTGTCCCTTTAACAATGCTAAAATAAATCATAATCTGATACTTGATCTTAAAGTAAACAGAGAAAATGAAGCAATTGCAATATCCAAATAAATCACAGGACCAAGAAAAGTACCTGAAACTAAATAATTTTCCATAAATAAGATACAACTATCTAAAGGAAAATAAATACTATTTTGCTATAGAAACAATAGCATAATTAGTAGAATTAGAGATAGCCCCAATAAATTGGAGAACCCTCCAAATTGAGTTTAACTGCTGGCAAAGAATATAGTTTAAAACCTTTGAAGAAGGAATAAAAGAAAATTCTCAGCCTATTCCATTCCCTAGTATAGGGAATTGGAAAGAAAACCTCTGAAAACACAGAAGAAATAAATAGGCAGAAATAATGTCAGCTAGTCTTAAAGAACTAGTTACCTTAATATCCAAAATAATCAACACCTTTTCAACAAAAAACAAATGTACCTTAATAATAGAAAAATAATAGAAAAGTAGATTTGTTAGTGTCAATATCTGATGAAGAAACTTTCTGAAAGAGAAAAAAACATAATCAGAGAAGGATAAATCAGTAAGTTGTTGGTCATTTGAAACTTCAATAATTAAAAAAGAAGTGAAAAAGACCTAAAAATTTTATTAGAAGGCACGAAGTCAGACAAAGCCTTTAACATAGAAACAGAAAAATATTTCTTATAAGTCTTCTAAATATTTCTTGTAAGAAAAGAAAATATATAAAGCATAAATACTAATGGATTCCGCATGTAAAAGTATAACATAATATCTTATTACAAACCATAGCTAAAGATAAACATTTATAACATTAAAAATAAATGAACTTAGCTTTGGTAGAACTGAAACTCAGATAAGCGGTTTTCCAAAAGTGGCTTCTGATTCAGAGTCCATTTGAGACATCTTGCAATATGTAATAGAAAAAACAACATATAAAGCAAAATTGATCAAATTCCTTAAATGACAGTTTCAGGAATGGGAAAGAAATGCCAATGAACAAGCTTCTAGCAACCAGAAGCAATAGATAATGAGACTTAAATATTGTGGAGACAACAATGACGCTTGAATTTTTTAGCGCCAAAAAAGCCACCCACATTATTTGACGCCTAAATGCTTTTGGCGCCAAAAATGGCGCCACATCCAGTAACGCCGACATTTTTTGGCGCAAAAACGTCAAAAAAATGACGCAACTTCCGGCGACACGTATGACGCCGGAAATGACAAGAACATTTTTGCGCCAAGAAAGTCTGCGCCAAGAATGACGCAATAAAATGAAGCATTTTCAGCCCCCGCGAGCCTAACAGCCCACAGGAAAAAAAGTCAAATTTTAAGGTAAGAAAAAATTGATTATTCATATGCATTATCCCAAATATGAAACTGACTGTCTGAAAATAAGGAACGTTGAACATCCTGAATCAAGGCAAATAAATGTTTAAGCACATATATTTAGAACTTTATATAAAAGTGCCCAACCATAGCTTAGAGTGTCACAGAAAATAAGACTTACTTACCCCAGGACACTCATCTACATGTAGTAGAAAGCCAAACCAGTACTGAAACGAGAATCAGTAGAGGTAATGGTATATATAAGAGTATATCGTCGATCTGAAAAGGGAGGTAAGAGATGAATCTCTACGACCGATAACAGAGAAGGAGATCATTGAATTCAAATAGGCAATACTCTCTTCACATCCCTCTGACATTCACTGCACGCTGAGAGGAAAACTGGGCTCCAACCTGCTGCGGAGCGCATATCAACGTAGAATCTAGCACAAACTTACTTCACCACCTCCACAGGAGGCAAAGTTTGTAAAACTGATTTGTGGGTGTGGTGAGGGGTGTATTTATAGGCATTTTGAGGTTTGGGAAACTTTGCCCCTCCTGGTAGGAATGTATATCCCATACGTCACTAGCTCATGGACTCTTGCTAATTACATGAAAGAAATAATGTGTGATACAACGTTATATAAAGATATAATACTCTAAATAATTGTATCAGTGTTGTGTATGTGTGCTGCCTATGAGTTGATACAGTGTACCCTTTGTCACTGTTAGAAATCGCAGGGTAGAGAAACAGGGTAGAGAAAAAATACACCCACTTTTTACCCATTAAAAAATAACCCACCGAATCCTGTCACACCACTAACGCCTCTGACGAAGAAGTCACGATTGACTTTGAAACGCGTAAGGATACTTGTAAGTGGGCTGACAGGCCCTGTTCAATTCGGCACACTTTTATTTTTAAAACAGTAACTTTATTTTAACTGATTCTAACAGCGCAAGGCAGCGCTTTACATGCAACATTGGATACACTGTAATAGCCATATTTTTTTTTTTATTTTTTTTTCTTTAACTAAGAACAATTACCTATTATTGTTATAGATCTTGTAACTATGTTATAACAATACTTAAGGTCTGCAGATAAAATAGATTGGGGCTAATTGTGTTTCCAAACAAACAACAACAAAAACGGAAATCACCTACAGACTTCTTATACTGTGCTAACAGCTCTGAGTCAAGACAATATACCGTCTACAGTAAAATGAAGGAAAAGGAAATGAAGGAAAAAATATGGAAGAGGAAGTTTTTGGAAATATTTGCATTAATCCCCCTGGATCAGGTGGTGGAGGTGAAGGAGGATGAGAAGGATAATGGTAAGAAGGAGGAAGATGAGAGGAAGAAGTGGTACCGCAAGTTGCCTAAGATGTTTTTGAAATGGTCCAAGGCCTTCTGCATTTTGACCAGTGTGTTAGTGGAGAAGTTTCTGGAGCAATCCTCAGCATTATTCTGTTATTTGGAGGAGATTTTGGGGGCATATAGGATGTATAGGGGTATGGCGTGGTGGCGGTGCGACTAGAAGTTCAGGCAACAGATGGCGGTGAGGCCTGAGATGTGGTGGAATGATAGGGACATGGGGATATGGCTCAATATCATGACGCTTTTATAACTGTAGAAAGTATTATTTACAATAACATCCTTTTTGATGCTTCTATTAGAGAGTTTGTCCTCTTTGCGATAATTGTAAAAAAGGTTTGTACACTATGTATATAAAGTTTGTGTGTAAATATTTGGTGTTTTGTGATACCTGACTTCAATAAAAACCTTTTTCCACTTTCTAAACATGTGAAAGGTTTCTTCCCTTGTGAATCCTTTCATGTTTTCTCAGATGACTCTTTTTTGTAAAACTTTTTCCACACTCTGTACATGTGAAAGGCTTTTCTCCTGTGTGACTCCTTTCGTGAGTTTTCAGACTACTTATTCGTGTAAAACTTTTTCCACACTCTGTACATGTGAAAGGCTTTTCTCCTGTGTGACTCCTTTCATGTTTTCTCAGACTACTATTTTCTGTAAAACTTTTTCCACACTCTGTACATGTGAAAGGCTTTTCTCCTGTGTGAATCCGTTCATGATTTGACAGATTACTCTTTACTGTAAAACTTTTTCCACACTCTGTACATGTGAAAGACTTTTCTCCTGTGTGAATCCTTTCATGAGTTTTCAGATGACTATTTTCTGTAAAACTTTTTCCACAGTCTGTGCATGTGAAAGGCTTTTCTCCTGTGTGAATTCTTTCATGTTTTCTCAGATTACACTTTTTTGTAAAACTTTTTCCACACTCTGTACATGTGAAAGGCTTTCCCCCTGTGTGAATCATTTCATGAATTTTCAGATTGTACATTAGTGTAAAATGTTTTCCACACTGTACATGTGAACCGCTTTTCTCCTGTGTGAATCCTTTCATATTTTCTCAGACTACTTATTTGTGTAAAACTTTTTCCACACTCTGTACATGTAAAAGGCTTTTCTCCTGTGTGACTCCTTTCATGCTTTTTCAGGTCACTCCTTACTGTAAAACTTTTTCCACACTCTGTACATGTGAAAGGCTTTTCTCCTGTGTGAATCCTTTCATGAGTTTTCAGATAATCCATTCGTGTAAAACTTTTTCCACACTCTGTACAGCTAAATGGTTTCTCCTCTGTGTGGGTCCTTTCATGATCTATAAGTTTTGTCATTTGTATAAAACATTTGTCGCACTCAGGACATGTGTGTGGCTTCTCACCTGTGTGAATTGTGTGGTGTTCTAGGAGATTAGACTTATATCTAAAGCTTTTCTCACATTCTGTACATTTGAAAGGTCTCTCCTTTGTATGAATCATTTGGCTAGACTGTAGACTTTTCTCTTCTTTAATTTTTTTTTGAAAACTCAGTAAATGTTTGTAGCTTATCCTCAGGGATAATTATTTCACTAGTTGAGGCATAATTCTTGTCCTCTTGTTTGATGACTAAATTACTATCTGTACATAATGATTGCTGCCCAGTTCTTGCCAATTCACCATCTCCTTTAAATATCTGCTGTGATTTCCCCAATGTTTGTGAATATTCATTAGTGTCTAAACATGTTGGAGTCTGTGGTATCATTCTCATGCTTCCTGTAGTTAAAGGATTACTTTCTGTTATAATTTTTAAGCTAAACAACTAACATATTAAAGTTAATAAACATTAATTAAAACCTACTGACCTATATTTTCTTCAAACCAAGTTTCATAACGTTCTAAAAGTTATATCTTTTATTCGCCGATGATGTCACGTTATCCTGCCCACTATTTTCAGCACTGCATGTTCAAAATACTTAAACCAATAACTTTGTGTTTAAAGCGCCATTTTGAAACCTAGGTATTGTAAACGGATTGGTACAGAGCAAAGGATACCCACAGAGTGGGTTTGGAAAACAATTACATTTGCAGACAAGATTTCTGATATACGGTAGAGATATGTTAATGAAATGCTATTGATAAAAAGCGTATTTGGGGTAGTTAGTTAGTAACAGGCATAGAAAATATTTACTTACAGTGGACCTTTAAAGGGACAGTCTAGTATAAATTAAACTTTCATTATTCAGATAGGACTTTTAATTTTAATCAACTTTCCAATTTACTTTTATCATCAAATTTGCTTTTTTCTCTTGGTGTTCTTAGTTTAAACTAAACATATGTAGACTCATATGCTA
This sequence comes from Bombina bombina, assembly GCF_027579735.1. NCBI lineage: Eukaryota > Metazoa > Chordata > Amphibia > Anura > Bombinatoridae > Bombina > Bombina bombina. Next base: position 115,738,663 of record NC_069503.1, read on the forward strand.
ATTTCTAAGCCTTTGAGGGCTGCCTCTTATCACATGCTTTTTAAATATCAACACAAAGAGACAGAAAGTACACGTGGGCCATATAGAGAACACTGTGTTCAGGCACAGAAAGTTATTTAAGATCTAGCCCAATACAATGCAAAATTTAAGACAATAGATAATAAACAGTCACAGTCATGTGATCAGGGGACTGGAAGAAGGTTCCTAGATACAAGGTAATCACAGAGGTAAAAAGTACATTAATATAACTGTGTTGATTATGCAAAACTAGGGAATGGGTAATAAAGGGATTATCTATCTTTTAAAACAATAACAATTCTATGGTAGACTGTCCCTTTAAGGATGGACTATTCACGTGTTTGTCTACATAAAAAGAAATAAAATAAAAACAAATAAAAATATTTATTCTTTATAATATAATCCATCTTAATAAAAAAATCATATTCTTTAATATGCAACAAAATGTCTTCCATTTTGTGTTTATTTTTTAATTTATTTACCTGTAAATCACAAATTAAAAAATGATGATAACGAATGTTGCATAATGTTCTCAGCCAGGGAACAAGTACATCTGTATTCTGGGCAAGAGAGGTGGCACCCACCATCCTCATTTAACATTGCACAAGCAACTGCACTTACAGTGCTGCACGGCTCATGCTCAACAAGTTGGGTGAGAACATGATGTCTTAATTATCACAGACTATTAATCAGTGTGAGATGTTTTCAGAGGGTAAGAAGCAGTGATTTTACAATACTTTTAAGCTTTCAGCTGTTGTTGTTTAATTTATATAAACAGCCAAAACTTTATTAGTTTAATAATATTTACTGCAAATTTAAGCAGACAAATCAGGAGCGGTTCTGGGGTGGGGAACACTCACTGGGAACAAGGTAGTCATTTAAGTGTATTTATGGGTGTTCCATGAGCAAGGTCAGGGCAGGGGAAGGTGGAGTTGCAGGTGTTCTGAATACAGAAGTCTGAGGGTGAGGTTAGGCAGTTGTTGGACATGATCTGTCTAAAAGGACAGAGGGGAGAGTAGTATTTTTTACCCTGATCCTCATCCCAATGAGAGTTGCTCCTTCTTTATAACTGTCACTGACATAAATGTTATTAAAGATGCAGATATAAATATAATAGTTTTTATTTGTTTAATGAGTGATCTATTCTATTTTCCCAGTAATTAAAGTCAGCATAATATCTATTTTACTCACCTGACACATATGAGTTCATGTTGATAACAGGCTCCAATGTCTGTGCTCAGGAAGAAGGTTCTCTTATTCACTCCAGTTACATCAATACCTGATATCTCTCAGTGCTCTGGCCGTGTCTGTAAAAAGTATATTAAATGGTTTAGACAGATAATAATAAATAATGGTTCGGATTAACTGTACCTATGGTATAATTAACCCCTTAACGACTGAGGACGTGCAGGGTACGTCCTCAGAAAAAAGGCAGTTAACGCCTGAGAACGTACCCTGCACGTCCTCAGTGTGGAAAGCAGCTGGAAGCGATCCTGCTCGCTTCCAGCTGCTTTCCGGTTATTGCAGTGATGCCTCGATATGGAGGCATCCTGCAATAACCTTTTTAAGTCATCCGGTGCAGAGAGAGCCACTCTGTGGCCCTCTCTGCACCGGAGATCGGTTGCTCCCTGCGTTGGTGGGTGGGAGCCGGACCGGGAGGCGGGTGGCGGCCATCGATGGCCCTGTTGATGTGAAGGGGGGCGGGATCATGGGCGGGGGTGGCTGGGGGCGCGCACGGGCGCACGCGCGTGCACGGGAGGGTGGGGGCGGGCGCGTGCATGGGGAGGGAGCGGGTGGGAACCGCTACACTGCAGAAAATGTGGAAATAAAAAATATTAAAAAAAATGGCAAAATAAAACAATCAGCAAGGTGGTGGGGGTTTGTCTGTGGGGGGTGGGGGGGGGGATAAGCTACACTACAGAACCCCCCCCCCCCCCAAAAAAAAAAAGCACTTTTTATTGTAAACTGGGTACTGGCAGACAGCTGCCAGTACCCAAGATGGCCCCCAATAAGGCAGAGGGGAGGGTTAGAGAGCGGTTTTGGGGGGGATCAGGGAGGTTGGGGGCTAAGGGGGTGATCCTACACAGTAGCATATGTAAATATGCTAAAAAAAAATTCATTTTTTTTTAAAACCCTTTTATTTTAGTACTGGCAGACTTTCTGCCAGTACTTAAGATGGCGGGGACAATTGTGGGGTGGGGGAGGGAAGGGAGCTGTTTGGGAGGGATCAGGGGGTGGGATGTGTCAGATGGGAGGCTGATCTCTACACTAAAGCTAAAATGAACCCTGCAAGCTCACTACAAACTCCCTAATTAACCCTTTCACTGCTAGCCATAATACACGTGTGAGGCGCAACAGGATTTAGTGGCCTTCTAATTACCAGAAAGCAACGCCAAAGTCATATATGTCTGCTATTTCTGAACAAAGGGGATCCCAGACAAGCATTTACAACCATTTGTGCCATAATTGCACAAGCTGTTTGTAAATGATTTCAGTGAGAAACCTAAAATTGTGAAAAATTTTACGTTTTTTTTAATTTGATCGCATTTGGCGGTGAAATGGTGGCATGAAATATACCAAAATGTGCCTAGATCAATACTTGGGGTTGTCTACTACACTACACTAAAGCTAAAATTAACCCTACAAGCTCCCTAAAAGCTCCCTAATTAACCCCTTAACTGCTGGGCATGATACACTTGTGGTGCGCAGTGGCATTTAGTGGCCTTCTAATTACCAAAAAGCAACGCCAAAGCCATATATGTCTGCTATTTCTGAACAAAGGGGATCCCAGAGAAGAATTTACAACCATTTATGCCATAATTGCACAAGTTGTTTGTAAATAATTTCAGTGAGAAATCGAAAGTTTGTGAAAAAATTTGTGAAAAAGTGAACGATTTTTTGTATTTGATCGCATTTGGCGGTGAAATGGTGGTATGAAATATACCAAAATGGGCCTAGATCAATACTTTGGGATGTCTACTAAAAAAAAATATATACATGTCAAGGGATATTCAGGGATTCCTGAAAGATATCAGTGTTCTAATGTAACTAGCGCTAATTTTGGAAAAAAATGGTTTGGAAATAGCAAAGTGCTACTTGTATTTATGGCCCTATAACTTGCAAAAAAGCAAAGAACATGTAAACATTGGGTATTTCTAAACTCAGGACAAAATTTAGAAACTATTTAGCATGGGTGTTTTTTGGTGGTTTTAGATATGTAACAGATTTTGGGGATCAAAGTTAGAAAAAGTGTGTTTTTTTCCATTTTTCCTCATATTTTATCATTTTTTTATAGTAAATTATAAGATATGATAAAAATAATATATAATATCTTTAGAAAGTCCATTTAATGGCGAGAAAAACGGTATATAATATGTGTGGGTACAGTAAATGAGTAAGAAGAAAATTACAGCTAAACACAAACACCGCAAAAATGTAAAAATAGCCTTGGTCCCAAACGGACAGAAAATGGAAAAGTGCTGTGGTCATTAAGGGGTTAAAGGCACACATAACAATTAATCTGATACAGATCAGCTGATTAGGTTATTACATATGTGATGTTGATTCACCACAATCATTTAGTAGAGTTAACACTGTGTGTGTTATAATTGCCCCTTAAAGGAATATTAAAGTCCAAATTAATCTTTCATGATTCAGATAGGGCATGAAATTTTAAACAACTTTCTAATTTACTTTTATCATCAAATTTGCTTTGTTCTCTTGGTATTCTTAGTTGAAAGCTAATCCTAGGAGCTCCTATGCTAATTTCTAAGCCCTAGAAGGCTGCCTCTTATCTATATGCATTTGACATTTTTCACAGCTAGAGGGTGTTAGTTCATGTGTTTCATATAAATAACATTGTACTCATGCACGTGGAGATATTTAAGAGTCGGCACTAATTGCCTGAAATGCCACTCAGTCAAAAGATCTGAGATAAGGAGGCAGTCTGCAGAAGTTTAGATACAAGGTGATTACAGAGGTAAAAAGTATATTTCTATAACAGTGTTAGTTATGCAAAACTAGGGAATAGCAAATAAATGGATTATCTATCTTATTAAACAATAACATTTTGTGTGTTTACTATAATTTAAATATAAATCTTCCCAGATCTATACAAAATAATGGTAGAAAATCTATTTAAGTTTGGCCATATCACAAGTTTACAAATATATTATAATCTTTATTTTCTATCATTTATATGAAACAATATTTTCTCCTGAAAGAAATGTTAAATATCATTGGTTTAAATATAAGTTAAATTGGATACTGCAGTATGGGTATTTTACTTCCTACTAATTCTCACTGTCAGACATTTTGTATTTGTGCTCCACCCCCTGTCCTTTAACTTCCTTAGTCAATATTGTATGAGAGAGATAGGCACTAAAATGTTCATTTCAATTGCTATTTTAGATATAGAAAAGAAAAAGAAGACTTTGTGTTTACATAGAGTGATAATATTAGATGTTTTTTTCAACAAGTTCAGTCAAGTTCAGTCAACAAGTTCAGTCCATTTAAGGACCATAACATATAGAATCACAAAATCAACAGATGCATAATAAAAACACAATGCAATAGGGGGCGGAGCTAACAGCCTAGCTGAGTAGTCGCAGGGGAGAAGAGCTCCTGTCTGAATAATAGCTTAAAACTTGTTAAATATACCCAAAAGACTTTGAATTTCTACTTTCTCACTGCAATCTTACTCCCTACATGGTTGGTCAATAAGCCGAGACCGACATTACATGGGAGAGTGAGTTTCCAAGGCATCACACCGAGACCGACCACCTAGCAGACTGTGAGCAGCGCTTGTACCCTGAGCACAGCTTGTGCACTTACCGACTGCTTTCTATTCCTGGCACTCAGCTCTGGAGGGTCGGGGCTCCGCTCCGGAGCTGCTCCAACTGCAGATATCGCATCCCCTTGCCGCTGCCTGCAAACGCGGGTCTGTTCAGCACTTACCTCAACACAGGACTTTGCTGAGGGCCCAGAGCAGCGATCGGTCCCTTCCTGGAGCGGACTTGAAGCAAGGGGGGTCGACCCGTAGCGAGGAACAGGAGTGGGGCTGAGCGGGTAAGTGAATCCAACACTTAGCATCCTAAAGTAGTGTGGCGCGAAAAACCGCCATCTTGCCGTCACCCCCGGCCAGCCTCACAAAGAACTGCATCAGACCCGACCCCCCCTCTACACACCAGACAGCGTTACTGCCTTCCACCCTCAGGGCCACAACTCTGAACAAAGCTCAGTAAGAGCTCCTAGGGGCCAATACACCACTATACTTTGGGGCGCACCTAATCACAGCCTAGGCCCAGGTGGCGTCATAGCAACAGCACCCTGCCACACAGAAAATAGAACGCTTCCAGGGTCTGGTCCTGCTCCCAACCTGGAAGTTGAGCCCAACCTAACTAACTCGGACCACAGTATCTGTGAGGCCCTATTGAAGCTGATTCATATTAAACTTAAGGAAACATACATCTCCTGTGCCCCACGTGACACAGGTTTCCCTAACCAAGAAAAAGGACAGGCCTGACCTGGATTTGGGCCCACCTCACTCTGAGATTCTATTGCATCTGCCATACGTAGTGGTATAAGAAGCCCTATACGCAGCAGGCCCAACACTACATAGGGTTACCTGCTACTGGACCAGTGCTACACTGTAGACCCACACTACCAGCCATTCTCTAACTAAAGCCATATTGCTGATCCTAGACAGACCTCCCTGGGAGGGGTGGAGGTGATATTGCTCTTCTGAGAAATACAGCTGTGGTAACTCTCCCTGCTACCCCTTAAAACTAAGAAGTTACCCCACTGAAATAGTTTTACTGTTTGCCCAGGAGGCAGGCTAAGGTCCAGACTCTGCCTTGTATCTACAGCTGTCTCACCGGTCTCTCCCCTCCCTTTCCCGCCGACCCTTATTGCCTGCGGGTCATACCCCCATACCTGACCCCACATCGTCTTAAGGGGACAACCCCCCCAGGGGAGAGACTATACATTTCAGTGAAAACTCTATTTGCTTCCAGGTCTAAAGGCACAGATTTCTAATAAGCTCAGCTCCATCTACTGATAGATGCCTAGAATTGAGATGACAATGTAATAGCTATATGCACTGATGCCATAGCCCCAGTCAGCCCTATAACAGATATCTCCATAGTGCTAATTTTTTCTCATTATCTGTTTGATATACCTCATGCCACTACAACTGCAGAAACACAAGATGCCGCAAACTTTTAAGAGAAAGCAAAAATCCCACAACACTCCTAAGAGAACAGTTGCTGACCACTTTGGTCAACATGCTTCTAGACAACAATCTGGCTCAGAGGATGAAGCCTCAGACACAAGCAGCCTCAATGATGCTCGCATCAGAACAACATTAACTCAAGCCACAGGCCGCCTCCAACATCAAGACGCTAATGCTGATAATAATATTATGGACTCTATCAGGTCGCTCCTGGCCTCGCACCATGACTTCCTGTCTAAGAAGTTTGATAAGGGCCATGCTGATCTGAAGAGGGACATAGCCCTTATAGGAGAAAGAACAGATGTGCTAGAGCGCAAGCAGGAGGATCTGAGGGTAGATCATGTCAACCTCTTAGATTACTCGCAGGGACTTGCAGAACAGATCATGGAACATTACAGAAACAACCTAGTGATAACATTGCTAAACAAGATAAGGAGCAAGCCAAAAGAAAAGGGGAAAAATTCCTGAGGGATAAGGAGGACTATGATTCAGATAAAGTCTATAATTGGGCAGCATTGAGAAAACTGCAGAGAAATAACAGGAACAAATATAAGAAACAACAGAAATCACATAGGAATGAGAGTGCAACACATGAAGATCCAGCAGTTGCCATGGCGTATACTCCCAAATCTATATTAAAGAAGAGGAAAAATCAAAAGAAGGTGGTCTTCAGTGGTTCAGAAGGGGAAAACTCTGAGACGGATTCATCTTTTACAGGAACCTCCTATGGTTCAGCAGGCTCCTCCTCTCCTTCTGTCACTTCTCTTTCCCCTCCATGTTCTTCTACTTTTTTACAGGGAGCGCCGAGGGACAAATCGGAGATCACAACATCAGGGGTGAGACCCAAAACGAGACAGATGTACCATGCAGAATTGGAAGAAGAAAGAGATGGAGGAAACAAAGGAGCAGGAAAAACAAAGAAGAAGAAGGGACATTAAATGGCCTCCAGCCTAATTTACAAGGGGACTGTTTGCATAATAATAAAAATATAACTGGCTTGAGCATAATTAACCTGTCTCAGTATAATCTCAGCACTGATGAGAAAAATGTTCTGGGAAAGGGCCTAGGGTTTGCTTCTACGTGCAAGTTTTCTTATTTCAACACCCTACTTGATCTTAATAAATTTATTAGGAAATTGGCCCTTAAACGCTACTTCTCTCTCACTAGAAGCCCAACTGGGGATGCCTCACAAGAAACAGTGAATTCTCCTATTTTATCTTTTTCAGAGAATACACACTTACTGTTTGATGAGGCCTGCTCAGTAGTGCAGCTAGCAGATCTTGTATAGTGAAGAGAGAAATGTAACAACATCTTCTGACCTTTTAAAACCTGTTAAGATGAGATCTGATTTCTATCCAGTGCAATACAGGGGCCCACATCTCAATGCATATCAGAGATTAGTTCCGGAGGACATTTCCCAGTTAAATAACATGCATGACGAACATGCTGCCCACCCAAATCTTAGTCGCAAAGAAAGGCTAGCTATAAAGTCTCTCATGGATAATAAACAGATCGTTATCCGCAACTCGGATAAGGGGGGCAGCATTGTTGTCCTGGACAAGGAGGCCTATTTCAATGAGGCAGTTTCACAACTATATGACACCAGAGTATACCAGAAACTTCCAGGTAATTCGAATATTCACTACAAGAATGAGTTGATTAAATTGTTAAAGGAAGGTGTACAATTAGGTATCTTTAAAGAAACAGACATTGAATATTTGGTCCCTAGCAATCCCCTTATTCCAATTTTCTACCATGTCCCCAAGGTTCACAATGACCCCACCAATCCCCCAGGGAGACCCATTGTCTCAGCGGTGGGGTCTCTTTTTGAACCTTTGGGGTCATGGCTAGATGGCATCTTACAACTTTTGGCGATCAAACAGTTATCATACCTCAGGGATAGCTCCCACCTTATACACACTATTCAATCCATAGTCTGGGAACCTCAGTACACTTGGCTAGTTGTGGATATTAGTTCTCTCTACACATCAATACCACAGCATTTAGGTATAGAAGCTGTGGATTTTTTTCTAGATAGAGAACTCACTTTAGAGTACGAAATCAAAAAATATATTGGTGATATTTTAAGATTTGCATTATTCCACAACTATTTCATGTTTGAAGATGTGTTTTACAGACAAATTTGCGGAACGGCTATGGGGGCAAAATTTGCCCCCGCATTTGCAAATTTGTATGTTTCCTGGTGGGAGCTCACATATGTATACAGTGTTCTCAATCCCTGGTTAGAGGACATATTACTATTTGTAAGGTTCATAGATGACCTTCTGATCATCTTTAAAAGACCTGTTGATGAGGTTCTATTTAAGAACTTCTTAAGCTTCTTGGATAATAATTTCATGAACCTTAAGTTCACAGGCAATTTCAGCCAAACAGGGGTCAATTACTTGGATCTCACCTTATTCAGTAGTGGCAATAAAGCATATACAAAAACATATCGCAAACCTAGTGCAGGTAACACAATACTGCATGCTACCTCTCAACATCCAAGTCATCTCATTAAAGCTGTCCCTAGAGGACAGTTTATAAGGCTAAAAAGGAATACCCAGTCCTTAGACACGTATGAAAAACAATCACTAGATCTCAAAAATAGATTAATTGCTAGAGGTTATAATGAAGCAGCTCTTGAAAAGTGCAGAGTGGAGATTAAAACCTATGACACCAACATACGAAAGCCTTGCGATAAATATTTTAATGAAGCGGTTGTTTTCACTACTGAATATAGCAGCCAATATGATAAGATAGCCAAAATTCTTAAAAAACATTTACATGTTCTTCAAGGAGATACCATTCTAGCCCCTCTAATTCAGAATTGTAGATTTGTGGCAAAAAAGCCAAAAACTTTGGCACGCAGTCTGTCACCCAGCCAGGTTACTAGATTACGCCCTAAGGGCACCCAATGGCTGAGTAGACATGGAAGTTTCAAATGCCTAAGCAGAAATTGTGGCATGTGTTCCTCGGTCACAATGGGCAATCATTTTGAGAGCAGCATCACACATAAGAGGTATACTACTAGCTTTTATGCAAATTGTGGCACAACCTTTGCTGTGTACCTACTTACATGCAACTTTTGTCAGCGCCAATATGTTGGTCAGACCTCTAGAGAGGTTAGACGGAGGTTTGGTGAACACCTTAGGGACACCAAGAACTATGTCAAGGAATCTGCTATTGCAAACCATTTCAATGGAGAGCATTTTACCAATATAGCAAATCTATCTATCAGTATCATTGACATAGCTCTTGTGCCACCTAGAGGCGGTAATAGGTACACCATCTTGCAAAGAAAAGAGATCTATTGGATCTTGCAGCTCCAAACTAGAAGCCCGATGGGCATTAATAGAGAATGTGACATTGACTATTTTATTAATGGCACATAGCATTATTAATTAGCAACTATTTTTAGAGTAGCCCATATGACATTCCAATGCTACCTACTGTTTAACTCTCAAGGTATAGCACATATACTTTTGTCCTTTAGTGTTAATTCAGCTGTGAGTGCACATGTTAAAAACATATTTTGATACTTTTTCCTTAATATATGTTTTGGACCTTAAGCATATTAGCATATTTTCTTTAAAAACATGTTCACTTACTAATTAAGCATATATTCTAGTTTTTTTTTTTAAATATGCTATGTTTATATATTTTTTCTGCAGTGGTTTGTCTTTTTCTTTTCTTCCTTTTTCTTTTTTTGCTTAAGTTGTTCATAAGTTTTTTACAATGTCCTTTATATAATATCTTTACCAACATTGTAAAGCCTTTAAGATTTAACCACAAGATTTCTTGACTAGAGTACCCACATATGCATTGATTTGTATAATAGTCCACTAAAACTCTGCTTGTACTAATGTTTTTGTTTGCTATAGTATAAGCATACACTGTTTTAGGCCTGTCCCTGTTTGGTCCGGGTTTTATAGGGTTAATTCCCTCTTTTAATTTACCGCCTGTATGTGTATTTATAGCACCTATGACTTACCTGTGTCTATGAGTAAGCGCTTGTAGGGGGCGCGAAATGCGTCAGACAGTCTCCTGTGCACCACCCTTACCTGTTTGTGAGTCACCTTCACCTAGGTCCCTTCTGTTTGGATTGGTATTTACCGTTTTTATCTTCGAATAAATTGGGACTTTTTATATGCAACTTTATGATAGAATAGATAGATAGGAGCGCCACAAATAGGCAGGGTCTTGTATGATTTATATTTGTAGGTCTAGTGCTAGACCATGGGTTAGAGTAGCATATATTAAATGTATAAAAAAGTCTCTGTATAAGATTATGTGGCACAAGGATAGGCTTAGATGTTTGATATAAAATGTTTATAAAAGATTTTTTATTACAATTTGCACAAAATATCATATAATTAGAAACAATTAGGTACAATTTGCACAGAATATTATATAATTAAAAACAGTTAAGTACATGGATCCATGTGGACAAAATCCTATTTCGTATAAGTATGTCCTAAAATAGTCTAAAACAAGTGTGACTGTCTGAATGTTAAATTATGTATGAGTCTCACATATACAATGTAATGGTGTGGTCGCTCTGATAAGTGACCTCTCTAGTGTAGTTAACACAAAAGTTATGTGATAAAAGCACAAGAACAACAACACAATGTCATATAAGGATAAAAACAATGATGGTATAGTAAACAAAGATGTGAGCGTTATGATCAAAGATATTTAAAAAATCGGTCTCCAAAGATGAGATCTACAAAAGCAGTTGAAATAAACATGTGAATAAATACAAATAAAAATGTGATCCACAAAAACATATATATGTATATACTCAGTCCAAAGTTGTGAAAGCAAATCGCAAAAAATTGTAAAAAATGTTGAATGCTGAAAAAAAAAAAAAAAATCTTTTGTGAGCAACTAGTGTGTACACAAACTAGTAAACGTGATTATGAAGTCGTTTTGGAGGTGTGAAAGTTCCTGGAATTTACTCCATTTGGTGTAATGATCCTTTGTTTGTAATCCTAAAAAATGTTTGAAGATCAAATATAAAATTGTGTAAAAGTGTGACCAATGTGGGGCGGAGTTTGGTCACGCCGGGACATGGCCGCTCTGTGAGTTAGCTCCGTGAGACCGGAGTTCCAGCTACCGCATAACTTGCAACTGAGGACCCTGCAAAAGCCATCAGCCGGTGTGGGAACATTCAAGAGTGGCAGCGGTTACCTTATAGCGATCCACATACTTTCTGATCGCTCATTATCAGGGATAATCCTGTGCGCAAACAGCGCAAATAGATCAACCGCCGCCATCTTGACTAGCCTGCTCCACGCGGTCACCGGATCGCCGCATTTAAGTTCAGCTACAGGTGCAGGTGATTATAAGTTAAATAAGCCTCACACTCATGCCTCTAAGCCTATAAATTGATTGCAGGCACATGGCTTGAACAGGGCATTCTTTTTCATAAACGTAGCCCACACCAGGCACTACACAGCTTCTTAAGCTATACCACCTGCATTATTGATTTAGGGGACAACATGTTTAACTATGGCTCTACTTCATTGTCTCCCTCTATCATCCAACAGCATGATATGAATGTTTAATCTAGGCATCAGCAACGTGGAGAAAACAGTTTTTCAATAATTTCAACATTGCACTGGGGACTTCCTAATAATGCTTCTTATTCTGAGGAATAACCCATAGATGATAATGTAATCAACACTGTTAACATTTTATTTTGAAATAACTGACACTGTCACATTTGAATTCATTTTCATATGGCAATTGGAAGGAAGATTTAATATAGCAATAAAAAGGAGAAAAATTACAGGCAGCACAGTGTTATGAATAAATAATATTGTTCTCTCTACTGTGCAGTCTAATTCCTGCTTGTAAAGCTTCATTCTTATAACAAGAGCTCCATCTAGTGACTCAAAAAGTGAATTACATTCTCCAATTGTTTTAAACTCTTATAAACACAGATATGACTTCCAGAAGACAAACAAAGCCAGAAAAGTCTCTTAAATCCCATAATACCACTCCTGTATCAGTTTCTACATTTTTTCAATCCCAAGAAAGGGAGAGCCCGGGACAAGAGTCCTCAATTCCAAAACAATCTGATAAAACACCAGAGAATCCTATGTCGGGACCTCAGCAGGACCAGTTATCACAAATTCTATCTAAAATGTGCGAACTCCCATCTAAAACAGATATAGACTCTTTGAAGGACCTGATTAAAACGGAGATCTCTGAACTCCGAAAAGACATAACAGATATTGGTAATAGAGTCGATGCTCTAGAAACTATACAGGATGAAACAATAAAAGATATCAAAGACTTATCTGAACACCAAGAACAGCAATCTACCCTGATACAGGATTTGAATGACAAGATTGAAGATCTGGACAATAGAGGTCGCAGAAATAATTTAAGAATTAGAGGGATACCCGAAACTATAGGCCCAGATGACTTAGAAAATTATCTGCAACTACTGTTTCAAACTCTTTCAGGATCATCAGAACCTGTAATAACGTTCCCACTAGAGAGGGCTCATCGAGCTCTCAGAGCGAAACCCTCAAGTCAAGCACCACCTCGTGATGTCATCATGAAGTTCCTAAATTTCAAAGATAAAGATACTATTTGGCAACACTTCAGGGACAATCCCAATTACAAATACCAGGATCATGAGCTACAAGCATATTTGGATTTGAGCCCTCTCACATTACAGAAAAGAAAAGACACTAAATTTATCACATCTGTGTTGCAGAAAAACAACATAAAATACCGCTGGGGATATCCATTTGGTCTAATTGTGTTCCTGGATGGCAAAACCTGGATATATAGAAGTATGAACGATTTGGACTCTTTTTCTAAAGGTCTCAATCTGACTTTCCCTCTCCCTTCAGACCAAAACAACTCAATGGAGACACAAGGAGGATCTTCTCGTCTTAAAGAAAGGCGCTCAGAGTGGGCTACAGTTCATCGTCGGAGGAGAAACTCCAAACAGAAGATAATCCAACCAGATCAGAACTCTGAATTCGTTACATGAAACTCTGGAGAGCCTAGAGATGGCGCAGACCCCAATTAGTAGCTTCCCGAAAGGGCAGCTTGTATCCTTTAAGTTTATTTTTGTTGTGTTGCATTATATATATACTGTATTTGTTATTTATTGTTAGGATTGTTCAACATCTTTATTGCAGGTTCATATTGATAGAGCTTTACGTTGTTTGACAAAAATATATGAGGTTATAGGAAGCTCTAGAAAGACTGGAGATAATGTTGTTACCATTTAATAGATTCATGAGAAGGCAGCCTGGACTCTTCAAGCCTATCTCAGCTGTGTTGCACTATATATGTACTATAGGTGTTATCTATTGCTAGAAAAGTTATATACTTTGACTCAAGGCTTATGTTAACTGTGATCCAAGCTGTTGGTGGTGGGGGTCTTAGACAGATCTCAAGTGTATGAGGTTTCTTTGTTTGAGTTGTGAAGACACTGCTTTTCTGCCAAATAAGTAACTTTTGTCCAGACTGTCGAACAGCTCCACGAACCTGGATAATGCCTGGTCTTTAACTTAAAAAAAAAAAAAAAAAAAAAAAAAAGGAGATTCTAGGTTGTTCTTTTGTAGAGTGAAATGTTGATCTAAAGTTATTGTCTCCCTCCTTGCTACTGTCTCTAATATTTAGGTAGTTTACAAAATTATTTACTTGAGATTTATTTTCGGTCCTCTTATTACCTCTTAAATGGAATTCTCCGGTACACTACCCCTTCTCAATTCCATTTACCTATGTTCCCTTTCCTTCCATTACTGATTTCTTTTTACTTTCCTCTCTTTCTACCTCTGATGATGGCTGTTCGGCGGAGTGCAGAAGTAAATATAAATGGTCACATTCATTCACTCTACATAACTCTTACCTACAAAATAACATATATCCACTTACCCATATCCACTCATGACAAACAAACAAAATAAGCAGATCAAGATAATATCTATCAATTGTAAAGGTCTCAATTCTCCTCTGAAGAGACACTCTGCCCTCCACGACTTTAAACAGACAAAAAGTGACATTGTGATGTTACAGGAAACACATTTCAAAAGGGGTAGGGAACCTCAAACCTTTAAATTTAAATTCGGCCAAAGTTTTTACTCGTCCAATTTATCTAAAACAAACGGAGTAGGGATACTGATAAAACACGATGTCCCCTTTCAAGAGATTGCAATTCACAAAGACAAAGAAGGTAGATTTATAGCAGTGATAGGCACACTATATGGAAGGATTGTGACATTGGTAAGTGTATATGCCCCAAATTCTAACCAGCACCGTTATTTCAAAAACATATCTAATACACTCCTTGATATTATGAAAGGCTCTTTAATAATTGGGGGTGACCTTAACGTACCACTTGATCCCTCCATAGACTGCTCCACTCAGTCAACTTCTATTTCCTTAAAAAGGATAAATACAATTAAACAATGCTTACGAGAATTAGCTGTACATGACGTGTGGAGGATTCTTAATCCTTTAATAAAAGATTACACTTTTTACTCAGCCCCACATAAACTGTTCTCTAGGATAGATTACATACTTATGGATGTCACCTGTTTTTCATATGTCAGGCAGAGCAAAATTCTACCCTGTACGTGGTCAGACCACTCTTTCATGAGCTGTGACTTAAAATGGCCTGACATTCCTGACAAACACTTCAATTGGAAATTTGACCCATCTCTACTAGACGATTCTCTGATAACTGAGAAGTTGGGGAAATCTATTAAGGAATACTTTGAAATTAATATTTCCCCACATATAGACAATAGAATAATCTGGGAAGCTCATAAGAGTGTAATAAGGGGTGAGTGTATTAGCCTCCAAAGCATGCTAAATAAACAAAAAAGAGCTAGATTAGAAGAAACATTAAACCAAATAACTATCCTAGAATCCCGACATAAACAAACCCCAGAGGATAATCTCATTCAAACTGAGCTACAGTCTAAGAGGCAAGATATGAACGCACAATTGTTACATATCTATAAACGTAAAGCTCTTCAACTTAAACAAATTTATTTTGATAGTGACAATAAGAGTGGAAGGTTTTTGGCAAGGAAGTTACGTAGACGGACTAATAAAACTTTTATTATGTCTATTAAAAATATAAAGGGCACCCCCTGTCTAAGTACTTCAGCTATAGCAAAAGCGTTTCGGGATTACTTTGCAGGACTGTACAACTTAAAAGAATCTGACCCCATAGCATCAACACACGATACATCTCTTAAACATAATATTGCAAAATATTTAGATGGCATTAGGATCCCTTCTTTATCAAAAGAGCAACAAGAACACTTAGACCGACCAATCCAAATGGAGGAAATTATTAATGTTATCAAACAATTACCTAATGGTAAAGCTCCAGGCCCTGATGGCTTTACTAATCTCTATTATAAAAAATATCAGCCACTGTTGACCCCCCATTTATGTAACCTTTATAATGGAATAGATAAAAATAAACCCTTTTTAAAACACTCACTGGAGGCCACAATAGTTTTACTTCCCAAACCAGGGAAACCATCTGATCAGGTTATGAACTACAGACCAATCTCCCTTTTAAATACAGACTCGAAAATATTTGCAAAAATATTGGCAAATAGAATATGCCCGCTTTTGCCCCATCTTATACATGGAGACCAAGTTGGCTTTATTATGAATAGAGAAGCAAAAGATAACACGGTCCGTACCTTACACCTTATACAACATGCATTAACTACCAACACTCAATCGGTTTTGATCTCCACAGACGCAGAAAAAGCGTTCGATCGCGTAGATTGGACGTTTTTATATCACTCCCTAGAGCGTTTTGGTTTTGGAGAAGGTATTTTAGGAAAGATATTTGCCCTGTACAGCGATCCAAGCGCACGTATCCTAGTAAATGGTACTCTTTCCGATTCTTTCTGTATTAAAAATGGAACAAGACAGGGGTGCCCCCTGTCACCTCTACTGTTTGCCTGCGCTATCGAAATTTTAGCCATAAAAATCCGGGAAAATAATGCTATTAGAGGAATACCTCTCCAAACTGATATATACAAATTATCTCTTTTCGCGGATGACATACTTCTCACACTCACTAACCCTAGCACATCCATCCCAGAATTAATGAGAGAGTTTGATGATTTTAGAAATATATCTAACTTCTTAATTAATTTTTCGAAGTCAGAAATCATGAATCTTAACTTAAGTCAAGCAGAAATGCAACTAACACAAAAAATTTGTCCATTTAAATGGCAATCCACAGCTATTAAATATTTAGGGATATTGCTGACGCGACATCAATCAGACTTAATCGCTCTTAATTATGATACCCTCAAGAAGAATATAATAGCAGACCTAAGCTCTTGGAGATCCAAACGCCTTAATTGGCTGGGGAGAATGGGGACAATAACCATGAACATTCTACCTAGACTTTTGTATCTCTTTCAGACTGTACCAATATCTCTCCCTCCATCTTATATACCCTCCCTACAAAAAATTATTAATGATTATATCTGGGATAGAAAGCATCCCCGAATTAATAAAACATTAATGTGCCTTCCCAAAGCATCAGGGGGACTGGGTGTTCCAGACTTGAAAAAGTATAGACAGGCGATATTCCTTCAGAGAATAGTAGACTGGCACACTAATTATCAGGAAAAGATATGGGTTAAGATAGAACATCAAATAAGCTGCCATCAACATCTAGGCTCTTTGTGTTGGCTAGAGTACTCTGAGAGAAGGACAAAGTTAATAGATAACTATATAATTACAGAAACATTTAAAATGTGGGATAGATTGATGGTCGTGTATCCACTACTTTCATCCAAACCCTCACCCCTAACACCGCTCCTAGGAAACCCAGAGTTCCTTCCGGGTCTAGAAATAGTTAAACTAAACCCTCTAGATAGGCAAAGTAATCTACCTTTCTATATCCTTACTGAAGCTGGGTCAATGTACCCTAGGTCGAAGCTTATAGAAAACAATCTACATGTTTTTCGTAACTGGTACTTCTACTTGCAAGCTCATTCATTTCTCCAAGGTCACAAAGGGAAAAATAACTTGATACGCCCTCCAACAAATTTTGAAAAGTTATGCATCTCACAATCCCCTATTAGACATACCTTATCTATAATATACAATATGCTACAACAGGTCCCAATAGGCACAGAATATCAATATATGAAACGATGGGAAAAAGAACTTAAAATCAATGTACCCCCTGGAGATTTATGTAAAATATTTAAAAGAACAATGAAAGCTTCTACATCAGCCAAGATTTTAGAAATTAATTTCAAGATTCTACATCGCTGGTATTATACCCCTGCACGTTTAAAGACCTTATATCCGCAAAGATCTGACCTATGCTGGCGCTGCAAAAAAGAGGTAGGGAACATGGGACATATTTGGTGGAGTTGCAGGAAAATCACCCTCTTCTGGGAAGATGTAGTAACCCAAACAGAGAAGATATTGGGAACAAACATTCCATTGGACCCTTTATTGTGGCTCTTAAATAAACCTCCCAAAAAATTACCTGCAGCATACCTAGCCTTATTCCAAATCATATCCAACAGTGCTAAAATATTAATTGCACAACATTGGAAGCAAGACCAAATCCCCTCTATAGCTTTATGGGTAGACACTATACATAAGACCTTGCAATTGGAAGAATACCATTATATGAAAATAATGAAACAAGATTTTTTTCATGAGATGCTTTTTATTTGGGAAGAGTACATACATAGCAAGTAAACTATATGGTGTATAACATAGGATACAAATCTTGGATGAAAATGTGCACAAGCTATTTCATACAGGTTCCGCGCTTTGTCGAATAGTCATCAACCTTTTCTATCTCTACTTCTTTTCTTCTTTCTCTATTTAATAAAAAAAAAAAAAAGGGGAGGTTTAAGTAATCATTTATGATCATGTCAACATTAATTGTTATAATACGTAATACTGCCTATATGTATGATGTGATGTAACATGTCCATACACTGTAAATGTACCAATGTTATGTGTTACCTCAATAAAAAATTTTATAAAAAAAAAAAAAAAAAAAAAAAGTGTGACCAATGTGTGGTGAAAAAAATAAAAAATAATAAAAATAGATGGTAAAAATAAAAATGATGATAAGAAAAAAATAAAAATAGAAATATTCTGGGAATTCCTCAAGACCTGTGAATAGAAAATACTGACATAGTGTGATACTGTTTAGGTATTTTAAAATTGATAGGAATAAAACTCACCATATATCTGTCAACGCGTTTCGGCCTGCCAAGGAGGCCTTTTTCAAGACTTAGTGTTTCTAATTATATGATATTTTGTGCAAATTGTAATAAAAAATCTTTTATAAACATTTTATATCAAACATCTAAGCCTATCCCTGTGCCACATAATCTTATACAGAGACTTTTTTATACATTTAATATATGCTACTCTAACCCATGGTCTAGCACTAGACATACAAATATAAATCATACAAGACCCGGCCTATTTGTGGCGCTCCTATCTATCTATTCTATCATATCCTATTCACCTAGTGGGTGCTTGGGGGGCCCACTATAGACAGGAGCTAGAGGTCACCAAACGCAGCGCTGTAAGATAATAATATTCCTAAATCTTATATGCAACTTTACCTGGTCTGCAGTGCCTGTCATTTCTTTTCTCATTAACAGATCACGGAACTGGAACTCAAACTCGCAGACCTCGAGGACAGGACTCGCCGTAATAGTATTAGGGTGAAGGGTGAGTCTGTGCCCCCACAAGAGCTGGAAAAATTCCTTCAAGATCTCTTTGTGGCTGTCCTTGGCACTGGGATTGAGACAGAGATGCTGATCGACAGAGCCCATAGAGCCCTGAGGCCACGGACGGCTGAAGGCGATAAGCCAAGGGATGTTGTTGCCCGGCTACATTATTATACTTTCCGAGAAAAACTGCTGAGAACCTTAGAGAGTGACAATCCACTCCCGGAGCAATATGCTGATATCCAGGTATACCAGGATCTCTCTCCCCACACCCTCCAAATAAGAAGACACTACCAACCTTACACTAAAATCTTGAGGGACAAAGCCATTAAATACAGGTGGGGCTTCCCTGTTAAGCTCTACATCAATAAAGATGGACAGCAATACGTGGCCTCCTCTCCTCAGCAGGCGAGAGAGTTACTTCAAAGATGGGGTCTACTATCACAGGACCCACCCGAGCCTGCCCAAGCAATTGTACCAGGAAGAGGCTTGAGAGCATCTGCCCCTGAGTGGGGCTCCCTTTCGCAGAGATCTAGCAGTGGCCAGAGGAATACCTCAATACCTAGGACTAGAGACGCTCCCACATGAGACACTTAACTCTGGTCACTGCTTTGATATGCAGATTGTTATCTCTCCATACTTGGGACTTATACTCGAGAGACTCTTTGTAACTACAGAGACTGACTCGTGTGTACCAGGGGTACACGAAGATTGGTGAGACTGCTACAGTATAATAGATATATTCCGCATGAATGTTTCTAGCTGTCTTTCCTCTTTGTCTCCCCTCTTCTCCCTCCCTGTTCTTTGCACATCTCTACACTACCTCTCTCCCCTCTCTCCTTTTTTTTTCGTTCTATCTCTTTGTGCTTATGAGTTCCTGTTACAGTATATATCAAGCTTACCAATAATAGATAAGAGATGTTATAGTTTGGGATCCACTTTGTTTCTACACAGTACCTAGATGACCATTACCCAGAGCTGCACATGCCTTAGTTTGTACTTAAGAGAAATAATCGAGAAGTAATGTGCACTACTAATAGTTCTACACTTTTGCTTTAGGTTGCATACCCCTTTGATTAATAGAGTGTTACGAAAGATTGAAAACTCTTATCCCTCTATTTCCCAATTACTGTAACAGCCACCCCTATTCCTACTAGGGCAGTCAGGAGTTAGACCATTTGTAAATCTGTCAGTCATCAGACTCTCATGAGAAAGCAGCCCTGAGGTTCAAGAACGATATAACTCCCCAGATTTGTCCTTTCAAGCTGATGGTCATCATTGTGTATTGCTATTTTTAATGATGTTGTTACTGTTTATGTTTCTTGCTGTTCTCTCTAATGTTTATGTTCATAACTCTGGATGTATAAGATATAGGAACCAATAATAGATAAGAGATGTTATAGTTTGTGATCTACTTTGTTTCTACACAGTGCCTAGATGATTATTACCCAGAGCTGCGCATGCCCCAGTTTGCACTTAAGAGAAATAATCAAGATGTAATGTGCACCACTAATAGTTTTACACTACAGCTTTAAGTTGTATGCCCCTTTGATTAAGAGGGTGTTACGAATGATTGAAAAATCTTATTCCCCTATTTCCCACTTATTGTAACAGCCACCCCTATTCCTACTAGGACAGTCAGGAGATAGATCAGTTGTAAACCCGGTGGTCATCAGACTCCCATAAAAAAGCAGCCCTGAGGTTCAGGAACGACATACCTTCCCAGATTTGTCCTTACAAACTGATGGTCATCATTGTGTATTGTTGTTTTTAATGATGCTGTTACTGTTTATGTTTCTTGCTGTTCATTCTAATGTTTATGTTCATATCTACGGATGTATAAGATTCAGGACACACTGCCCTGTTAGAGTACAGTATGTACACACAGGTACCCCAAGGGGGTTTCCGAGACGACATAGACAGTGAAACTTAGATACGGACCAACACACAAATCTTTTCCCTTGACTTCTACACTAGAGATTTGAGAGTAGAATTTCCTTGCACCTCTCTCTTTTAACCTTAAGTCATAGATAACATCGTGACTGCATTACAGCAAAATAGTATAAGATTCTCATAAAGAGTGAGAAAATTTGGCATGTTTTAAGTTAGCTGACTGGGGCTCGGCTATTTATGCTGGCCTCTCCCCCGCACACTTATATAGTTGTGCTCTCCTACTGATAGTTGTGAGATCACTCATTGTGATAGTGTTCATATACACATTGACATACGCTGGTAAAGACTAAAAGACAAGACATCCTGTTCGTGGACTGAAGTGCTCCTAACATCCGCCTCCCTCTCTCCCCCTCCCACATTCCCTCACCCACGCTTACCTTCACCACTTTCCCTAATTTTTATGCCCTGGCCCATAACTGAGATCCTTACCCGTTAGACAGGAGAAATCCGCTCACAACATGGCTCCCGTTTCGGCTGCTACCTTGAATGTTCAGGGGCTTAACTATCCTACTAATAAGAGTCTCTTGTATAACTATCTACTTACCCACAAAATACACTTAATGTTTTTGCCGGAGACCCATTGGCAAAGGGATTCTAAATTGCCCAGGAGTTCTCCTCTGTACCTGATATGTGAAACTGCCTCTTTTATGAAAAAAAAGAGAGGGGTAGCCATAGTGATCCACCGAGATGTCAGCTGTAGGATAGACCATATTGAGCGGGACCCTGAGGGTAGATACCTCATCCTAGTTTGTATTTTAAATGGGATCCTCTATACGTTGGCATCCATTTATGCCCCAAATAGGGGACAGATCCTCTTTCTCCGAAAATTTATAAACAAACTAGATCTCATCAAAAGAGGACATGTCTTGTTGGGGGGGATCTGAATCTGGTTTGGGACCCAGTGCTAGATAAGAAGAAGAACATAAACCACCCAACTGACCGCAATCTAACTTCACTATCACTGGCTTTCCGTAGGCTCATGTATCAATTTGGACTGTTTGACGTTTGGAGGTGCTTAGCCCCGACTGAACTAGACTACACACACCATTCGATACCTCACAATTCATACTCGCAGTTAGATTATTTGCTATGCGATTCATGGACACTAGATAAATTAGCTACGTCAAAGATTAGGCCCTGTTCGTGGTCAGACCATGACATGGATAGTGCCTGACTCTCAATCCTGCAACCCCCTGACTGTAGACCATCTTGGAAATTTCCGGATCAGTGTCTCGCAGAAATAAAGATTCCGCGCCTAAATGAAATAATCCTAGATTTCTTGACATTTAACGACACTGGGGACACGAACCTCGAAATGGTGTGGGCTGCTCTCAAAGCGTACTTAAGAGGACATTTCATAAAGAAAAGGGCCCAATGGAAAGTGGCTCATAAGATCCCCCTAGCGAAACTGTACGCAGAACTGAGACCCCTGGAAATGGCTAACAAAAAAACTCCAGATCCCGCTCTTGCCACCCAGGTGGGTATCATAAGATCCGAGATCAACAAACGAGAACTACTAAAGGTACAGGCCAACTTGTTTAAGCTGAAACAGATATATTATAGTAAAGGAAACAAACCTGACAGGCTCTTGGCCCGCAAACTTCGAAACCGGGCGGTCACCAGTAGGATTCTGGCCATTAATTTGGCCCGTGGCATAGTCCGTTCCCCTAAGGAGATTGGTAAAGCTTTCTCGGTCTACTATGCTGCCCTCTATGATCTAGACAGCAGGTCTAATGACCCATCGTCGAGTGGTGTGGAGTTGGGGCAGTTCCTAACTAAGTTGCACTTGCCAAAGTTGAGCGAGGAGTCTGTTGAAGATTTGGATAAACCATTTTCCTTGGAAGAAGTGAAAGCGGCCATTTTGTCCCTTAAGCCTCATAAGGCCCCCGGCCCGGATGGCTTTTCATCTCTATTCTACAGGACTTTTGCCTCTATACTTTCTCCTCTCCTACTCTGACTGTTTAACGGCGTGGCCAAGGAAGGCAGGATGTTAAAGGAATTCTTGGAGGCCAACATTTTGACCATCCCTAAAGAAGGGAAGGACCCTAAGGAATGTGGGAGCGATAGACCTATCTCCCTTATCAATGTTGACATCAAGATATATTCCAAAGTTCTTGCGACCAGACTAGGGAAACACCTTCCTTCTATAATCCATCTGGACCAAGTTGGGTTTGTCCAAGGCAGACAGGGTACTGACAATACCCGTAGGCTGCTGAATATCTTCGCAGAAACACACAATATGGGACTGCCCCTTCTTACCCTGTCATTAGATGCCGAAAAGGCGTTTGACAGGGTGAGATGGGAGTACATGTTTGAAACTTTAAGAATATTTGGGATCCCACACTCATTCTGTAAAGCAGTGGAGGCCCTATATACCCTCCCCACAGCAGTTGTCAAGGGATTGGGTTTTTGCTCCCCTAGGATACACATACGGAATGGAGCGAGGCAGGGGTGTCCCCTGTCGCCGCTCCTCTTTGCGATGGTTATGGAACCACTAGCAGAAGCCATTAGGCAAGACACCCGGATCCAGTGCCTATTGTTGCATGATTCAGTCCAGAAGGTGGCGCTATTCGCTGATGACCTTACACTCTTTATTGAGGAACTGACTCTTTCGCTTCCACCAATGATGGCTCTAATTGATAGATTTGGTAAACTTTCTAACTACAAAATAAATGTAACCAAGACGGAGGCGTACATGATCCACCTTGATCATTCAGAACAGAGAGCTTTGCGGAAGCAATACTCTTTCAAATGGTCTACTAGAGGTATTCGACACCTTGGGGTCTTCCTGTCTCATGACAGGGAGATAGTCCTCCAGGAGAACTATCAGGCCTTGCTGAAAGAAGTTGACAAAAACCTGAGAGCCAAGAAATATGATGAACTCTCCTGGATGGGCAGAATCGCGGCCCTGAAGATGATGTTGTTACCCAAGTTAACATATATCATGCGATGTATCCCCCTCCCAGTTCCAGAAAAGCTGCTTAAAAGTTTTCAGACCCTTTTTAATGGGTATGTCTGGAACAACAAGAGACCTAGAGTCGCAGCTACAACCTTGCAGTCCCCCCTAGACCAGGGGGGTTAGGCTTGCCAAGTGTGAGTTTGTACTATGAAGCGGCAATGATTTCTCATGTCTCGGCGTGGGGGCGAGATCTCCCCCCCACGAGATGGAGGGAACTGGAGCAGGCCTCACTACCGGCGTATATAGATCTGTCTGACTTGTTATGGTTCCCCCCACATCTTGCCTCCCCATACGTTATCTCTAACCCAATAGTGAGAGGATGCCAATTACTTTGGTATAAATTGCGACATCATGCCCAGATCACCCCCCATCCTTCTCCTATCCAGCCCATACTTCCCATACTTCAGACCCTCCCTAATGTGAGACTGAACTGGTGGCGACAAGTGGAGATTTTGACAGTCGGAGCTTTAATGTAGGGGACCGCCTCCTTACGCAAGTCGAGATGGTGGCAAACTTTGAGATCCCTCGACATTTGGAGTTTGAACTCCTAAGATTACGGTCCCTGCTGAAGGCGTGGGGGTTTCTGGGAGATACCCCATGGGCTCCTACGGCTTGGGAATCTAGATGGAAAACGGGCCTCCAGACCCATAAACCTCTCACAGCACACTATAGATGCCTACTGGTTTCTCCTACAACACCAAAGACAAGACACATGCTCTCCTGGGAGGCGGATCTAAAAATGACATACACCACTAAGAAATGGACATTGGCCATCACCAAGACCAAGACTACTCTGCACTGCACCACAATGTATGAGCTTTACTTTAAAATGCTCACCAGGTGGCACCTGGTCCCGACCAGACTTCAGACCCTCTATCCTAACCACTCCCGCTCTTGTTGGAGAAACTGTGGTGGCATTGGCGCCCCACTGCACACATGGTGGTCTTGTCCCAGCCTTAAGCCGCTCTGGAGTAAAACCAGTACGGTCTGTAGCTCGATGGGTCTTTCAGAGATTGTGGATCCCGGAATGGCTCTCCTACATTTAGGTTTGGAGAAAGTGCCCCCGCACAAGAGAACTCTTCTTATATACATACTCACCTCAGTTAAAATGACAATCGCTAGGAACCGGAAAAAAGTGCACCCTCCGAAATGGAGGGTGTAGAGAGTATCTAAATTTTGTTAAGTCCATGGAAGACTTTGTGTACAGAGTTCGGCGCCAATCAGAAATCTTCTGTCTTGTCTGGGAACCCTGGGAGGCTTACTTACAGAGACATAAGATTAAACGTTAGGCCTTTCAGTCCCCCGATAGCGCTAAAGCGGGATCTAGATTGATTCTGCGTCCTCCTTAATTCCCCCCCTCCCCACCATTTAATGTGCCCCTTCCCTCCCCTTCCTTACCTAATCCATATTACCGTCCTTTGATTGATTACCCCCTTCCCCCAGTGGGAGTGCTTTAGTCCACGACAGTGCAAAGATAATTAGACTTAGGTCCGACTCCCTGTGGGCAGTGGCCCCCGTCGGCCTCCGCGCTATTACCCAATCACTTTTGCACACAGTACTTTCACCATAGCTAGTTTACCAGTGTAACTACACTTCAAAAGAGGCGGAAATTGCCACAATTCTAACCTACCCGCAGATTACGACTCTCCTTATCCGTGAACGCATCTGCACACTCCGCACCTCACTTCTCACTTAAGAACAGGTTGACCCTCAGAATTGTAAAGAATAGAGGTGAAAAATTGATTATGTTATGCAATATTACTGTCTCTTTACCCTAATGCGGTGTGTAATTTTTGTAATTATTGTGTTTACCCAATACTTGTAATGTTTGAAAGAGTTGTAATAATTTATGCTTATAATAAAAAAAGTATATTCTAAAAAAAAAAAAAAAAAACACAATGCAATAAAACTTACTATTAATTTTAAAAGAGCAATAGATTGTTTTCTGATAAATGTAGTTCTGCAACAATGTAGCATGAAACACAGCACCCACTGCACAGCACGGAACAGGCTTACCAAACCCAGCATCAATATGAAAAAGCAGAAATGTTCCAGCTGGTGCAAAAAAACTTTTATTGTGCAATCTGGGATACAAACATAACAAAGCAACGTTTCAGGCCCACAATCGGCCCTTTCTCAAGCTTGAGAAAGTGCCGATTGTGGGCCTGAAACGTTGCTTTGTTTTGTTTGTATCCCAGATTGCACAATAAAAGTTTTTTTGCACCAGCTGGAACATTTCTGCTTCAAAATGTAGTTCTGCACCTGTACCATGTGACAGCTATCAGCCAATAATAGACTCATATTTTTAAATAATGTGAACTCTTGCATATGCTAAGTAGGAGCCGCTGCTTCAGGTCATTTAAAAGGCTGTGTACAATTTAATAATGAAAATAAATTACAAACAGCAAACAGTTATTTTACAAATAAACTAAACCTAGACTTCCGGTGGGTGGCTCTCCAAGATGGCCACAAGCCTCATCAGCTCTGTAGAAATCCACTTTTAATTTCTACTTAACAGCCATCTATCAACGCCATCTGCCTCTCCCTTGACAGGCAAGCTGTCCGGGAACACTTAGCAGATAATAGTAAGTCCAACTCTTCTACCCCGGAAGGCATTATAACTAAATATAGAGTCTAATTGACCCAGCATATAGCTGTCTCAGTCGTACACAAGGCAATGGATTCCAAGAATGAGATAGCCACAGCGCTATTTGCAATTCTCTCTCACAGACTGGAAAAGCTACTTTGCAGCTGTGAAAAGCTGTGTAAACTGCTACAGAATACAAGTCCCGGCATTGCAGAAAAAGGTCAAGACACTGAACAACTTGGCTATTATGACTCACGGAGTCACGGAGCACACTTGTTGCTAATCTGAAGATGTCTCGCTTACCCTGTAATGTCACCATACCACTGCTATTAGACATACATGGGAAATCTACAGCTTATCACATGGAAGATCGATTTTCACATATAGTCAGACCCGACAACCACCTATCCCCTCGGGTTGTGCAGAATGTCATGGAGGATCTGCATGCAGCCAAACAAGTATTCAGTACTGAGACCTTGTCAGCATTCTCCGCGACACGGGATGTGGCTCCTGGACTACGCATGAGGGAGAGGGCTGCTTGCACTGCTGTGAACTTCCTACCAGCTCCCAACTCATTGAGGGCACAGGTCCCCCTGCCAAACACTCTGGATTTTTTTACAACTGTCTGCATCGACTGATTTGGGAGATAGCCATTAGGAAGAAGGCACTGAGGCACTAAATTGCCACTGGAGTCGGCTGAGACGGACACATAGGAAAACTCTTCTGGATGCACTGTTTGTGGACATGATCTTTCTCAACACAACCAGATACAACTTGCTCAACAATTGTTATGCTACGCTTGTTTCAATGTATTTATAGTTTAGGATAGGCTTGCCTGGTTTAGAGCTGCTCTGGTTTTGCTATGTGGGTTCCGCTTCCCCCGTGTCTTACTCATCTATTCATACCGCGTATCACATTGTGGATGGCTCTTTGCGGGTCCTGCTCTCCAATTTACTGGGTCGCTTCCACAGAATGACCCCTCTAATATCGGGTCTTAACTGAAGATGTGTCTGTTTACCTAGCAGCAATGGACTCCCGACACACAGTGGAATCATACTAGACCAACTGTTCAGAGCTGAGTCTTGCATAGTAACTGCATGGTTTTGCTGTTGTCTTGTGTTAGTTTTTAATCATTGCCACTTGTTTGACAGTGTTATACCACTATTTTATTTAAGAGGGAAAAAAAAGGGTGCTGGCTGCCCAATATAAGCTCCGCTTTCTCATATTACTTATAAGGGTTGTCTAAATTGTATGTGCAGTTTTCACCTAACTTACTCGTACTTTAAGACATGATGAGTAACCTAATGTTTATATCTGTTTGTGACGCACCACACGATTCAGTATTAATACTTCCCAGCTACTGCATGCCTGCTTGATAAATTGTATGTGCAGTTCTTGCCTAACTTGCTTATACTTTAAGACATGAGTTACCTAATATCGGTTTTGATCATGGAGACCTATTGACAATGACTAATAATCCTGTATCTCCACAAAGTGACACATTACACAAATCAGTATTAATACTTTCCAGCTACTGCATGGACGTTTGATAAATCCTATGTGCAGTTATTGCCTAACACTTGTACTTTAAGACATGAAGAGCTACCTAATGTTTATATCTGTTTTAATAGTGGAGAACTATCGATATTGACTAATCCTGTATCTCCACAAAGTGACACGCTACACGACTCAGTATTAATACTCCCCAGATACTGCATGTATGTTTAACTGCAATATACGCTACAGTTTCCAAAGCAAGCATGATTGGGGATGATGTGCAGGACATGTTTAAATGTCTTGTATCTTAATCCTTAGTTTTATGGCAGCAAACTTTATTAAATACTGCATACTGCTTCCACTTTTAGTCCTCAAGAGGAAGTTTAAGTCCAAGGTTAGTACCTAACAGAACAGGATGGTTACTTATTCTACTGAGGCTCTTCAAAAATCAAATTCAGTTAACCTCCCTGTTACACAAAACTCTTTTACTTAGTAACAAATATAGCCACCATCAAGCAGTCTACCTTGGATTTTGTTCTGCTTATAATAAATGTATGGCCCATAAAGGGCTTAACAGCTTTCTTTTCCTATAGGATTACATAGAAATTCTAATGTTTCAACCAATGCATCATACTGACAGCATAGATTTCATCATTATATTATGTGGCTCAGTTGCATAGGAAAATCGTTCAGCATCCCATTCTGACTTTCCATACCTTCCGAAAACCTTCTATGGACATGGATTTGTGCACTGTTCAGTCAGACTGTTACTCATGCTAAGTGTCAGGGTTTCTTGTCGCTCATCACCTATGTCCCTTTAAGGATTCTCTGGAGTCAGATTCCAAGCTTATATTAACCTGGTCACGCCCCTTCCACCTTGCTTCAGTATTGTTTTGAGCTCACTAGTTCAAGTTCCTATACTCTGCAGGTGAAACTTTCCAGGCTCTCTGTATTACTCGAAGTCACGGATTACCTCCAATAACCACAGAACAGGATTGTTTGTGTTTAAAGACATTTCCCAACTGGATCTACACTTAACCGTTACAGGAATCAATACCTCTTACAGCAGCACCTCCTAACAACAAGTGAGACCGGAGCTATTAACTTTTACTTCATCTCCTCGCTGAATATTCCTTCCTCCTTGTCTCTGACCTCCGGTTTGTATTCTTTTCAACAAGTAACCAGCACTAGAGCTCTCATTACCTGCTCTCTCCAAATCACCTCTGCCATTTTCAGAACGCAGCTGCTACACGCTGCACACGCTACTCACAGCGTGTCCATTCCTCTGCAGCACAGGTGCCTGTCAGCACACGCAGAACAGACTCACCGCTAACACAGTCTTGCACTGAACTCAGTTTACACAGGTGCCTGTTTCCTTGCATCAGAAGCCAAGTTACGCTCTGCTTATAATTTTGATTCAAGTTAAGCTAAACCTCTGGGAACTTCCTTATTTATTCTTTATCCTGATTCAGAAATACTGATCAGGATAGACACCTAACAGCAACTCTCTTTTGCCTTGTTGGGAATACTTAGCAACAGATAGCTTTGTATTTAACCTGCACTGGCATACATTCAAACGTATTAGCTCCGCAGCTGAGATCCACAATCTAGCTAACTGTGATCCTTAAATAATACTGAAGCCAGCTAATATGGATCCAGCAGAGTTACCCCAAATAGTGTACGCACTATCACAGAGGGTGGATCAATTGAGTCAGGGACTCAGGGAATTACAGGTACAAAATAACAGCTTGAGTAACATTATAAAAGACTCAATAACTAAATCCGCAGCTGCTGTTGCGACCCCAGAACCCCAAGTGTCTATGCCAGATACCTTTGCGGGGGATAGAGCTCAATTTACTCAGTTTAGGAATTCCTGTAATTTATTGTTTAACTTAAAACCCAAGACATATTCTACAGAACGTGTCAAAGTTCTGACAGTCATTTCCTTCTTAAGAAGTGAACCCCGAAAATGGGCAGACGCATTCTTTGAACAAGACCACTCCATTTTAGCCTCTCTTCAGGATTTCTTCAAAGAAATGGCTGTATTATACCAGGATACCAATATTCAGCTGACTGCTGAAACTAAGATGAGGTCTCTCAAGCAAGGTAAAAAACCTGTTGAAGAGTACCTTAGCGAATTCAAGCAGTACAGTAAGGATACCGAGTGGAGCGAGATCGCTCAAAGGAATCAATACCGCTCTAAGGAATCAATACCGTTTAGGTTTGAATGATGCTCTAAAGGATGAATTAGCACGTACCGAGTTGCCAAGATCATTAGAAGGATTGATCACATTAAGCATCCAAATAGACCGAAGATTAAGAGAACGTAAAACAGAAAAGCTAGCCACTGAGACTTCCAGCAGGCCTTCAGTCTCTTATCACAAACCGCCTACTAGTCACACCACTGAACCAATGGATATCGGGTTCACAAAGGGACCACTTCAGCCAGAAGAAAGGAACCGCAGACGCATGAAAACGTATGCATGTACTGTGCATCCAAGACACACACCGTAAAGGACTGTCCCATTCTCTCAAGACAAAAGAGACGTAAGTGTTTTTTGGACACAACATGTTTATCCACTAGCATAAAACATGTGGCTTATTGTTCTCTATCTCTTAATTTGCAGTGGGATCGTCACCAGGTGATCAGTGAAGCCATCATTGACTCAGGAGCACAAAATTCCTATATAGATGCTATGTTTGTCACTGTAAATAAAATATCCACCTTGTTGAAATCAAAACCTGTCTCCATTAGAGTTATTGATGGTAATTTTATCACCTCAGGACCTGTCACACATCAAACAGTTCCTATTAAGGTATCTAGTCTCTCAACACATGTAGAATACATTTCTTTTGATGTTATTTCATCCCCTATGTTCCCAGTAGTCCTTGGTCTGCAATGGTTGCAAACTCATCAACCTACTATTCACTGGGATAGCTTGGAAGTATAGTTCCTTTCTGACTATTGCAAAACCACTTGTTTTCCTCATCCTACATTGTGTTGCACTATTACAAACCAACTACCTACTGATTACCAAGATTTTGAGGACGTTTTCAGTGAAAAGGAAGCAGAAACTCTCCCACCTCATCGGCCTTATGATTGCCCCATTGAACTTCTACCTGGGACCACAATTCCATTCGTACACATCTACCCTCTATCACAACCAGAATTGGAACATTTAAAAACCTATTTATCTGAAAACCTACGGAAAGGTTTCATACAACCCTCAACCTCACCTGCAGGTGCAGGAATATTTTTCGTTAAGAATAAGGACCATTCTCTCCATCCTATAATCGATTATAGAGAGCTAAATAAACGCACAGTAAAAAACCGTTATCCACTTCCGTTAATACCAGAACTCATCGAAAGACTTAGTTATGCTACTGTCTATACCAAATTGGATCTCCGTGGAGCGTATAATTTGGTAAGAATCCGACAAGGGGACAAATGGCTCACCGCCTTCAGAACCAGATACGGACTCTATGAGTACAAGGTGATGCCATTTGGACTCTGCAACGCTCCAGCCACGTTCCAGTATCTCATTAACGATATCTTCCGCAACTTATTAGACGTCTGTGTAGTCATCTATTTAGATGATATCCTGATATACTCTGATAACATCTCAGAACACAGGAAACATGTCCGGTGGGTTTTAACACATCTACGTCAACACAGTCTCTTTGCCAAATTACAGAAGTGCATATTCCATACAAATCATATTACCTTCTTGGGATATACAATATCCCCCAATGGTATTCAGATGGAGATACCAAAGTACAGACAATCAAGCAATGGCCTACACCGACTTCTAAGAAGGAACTTCAAAGATTTTTAGGGTTTGCCAACTATTACCGTAAATTCATCAAGAATTATTCCCTACTCACTAAACCACTCACCTCTTTGACCAGCATAAAAACTCAGTTTACTTGGAGCCCTAAAACACAAGCTGTTTTCAACCACCTGAAGGAGACTTTCACTCAAGCTCCAATTCTCTCTTATCCAGACCCAGATTCTCATTACGTACTAGAGGTCGATGCATCGGATTATGCCCTCGGTTCAATCCTCTCTCAACGAAGAACACCAGGGGAACCACTTCATTCAGTTGCTTTCTTCTCCAGGGTAATGACACCTGCTGAATATAACTACCCCATCGGTGAGAAGGAATTGCTAGTCATCAAAGTTTCCTTGGAACATTGGAGGCATCTTCTGGAAGGAAGTAAACATCCCATACTGATCTATACAGATCATAAGAATCTGGAATACCTTTTAACCAACCAAACTCTTTCTGCTAGACAGCTAAGATGGAGTCTATTCCTATCAATGTTTGATTTTCACATCACATACCAGCCAGGGAGTAAGAACAGGAAAGCTGACGCTCTATCAAGGAAGGATTCAAAACCTTCTACTTATACTGCTCCGGGAACAGTTATACCTGTTGAACAGATAATAGCCCTGTCTCTGCCCTATACACAAGTTTTGAGGAATTCTCAGAAAGACGATCCAGAGATTTTCAGTAGTAATCTCACTTTAGGACAAGATGGACTTTATTACCATATGGGGAAGATTTATGTACCCCCCTCTTTACGCCAAAACATATTAAAAGAACATCATGGCTCACCCATGGCAGGACATTTGGGTATTAATAAAACCCTTGATCTTCTGTTGCGCACTTATTGGTGGCCTTCTTTGAGATCTTCCGTCCAAGAATACATCCACACTTGTCACGTTTGTACAGTCTCTAAAACAGATAAAAAAACACCATTTGGATTGCTGCTACCCCTTCAAATTCCAGACAGGCCCTGGCAATGCATAGGAATGGACTTTATAGTGGAATTTCCTCCCTCTGATGGCTACAACACTATTCTAGTAGTGGTAGATCACCTAACCAAGATGGCACATTTCTTGCCTTTTCACAAGTTACCTACTTCCTCTGAAACAGCAAAACTCTTTTTGGATAACATCGTTAAGTTACATGGGTTACCTCAATCCATAGTTACGGATAGAGGAAGCCAATTCACATCCCGTTTCTGGAAACAACTATGTGCAATCATGCAAGTGGAATTACGCTTCTACTCCTCCTTCCACCCACAATCAAATGGACAGACAGAGAGTGAACCAATGGCTTGAGCAGTATATCCGTTCATATTGCTCTAGCCAACAAGACCAATGGGCTTCCACATTGTCTATGGCAGAATATGCTTACAACAATGCAACCAGTTCCACTACACAGAAATCTCCGTTCTATGCCAATTACGGATTTCACCCTAACTTTCAACTGCATCCTCGCTTGGATACCACCTGTCCACAGGTGGACGATGTTGCAAACAATCTTCTCGATTTATTTCAAGATCTTAGGAGACATATTGCAGAAGCTCAAGC
The DNA here is from genome assembly GCF_027579735.1 of Bombina bombina. Classification (NCBI taxonomy): domain Eukaryota; kingdom Metazoa; phylum Chordata; class Amphibia; order Anura; family Bombinatoridae; genus Bombina; species Bombina bombina. The sequence goes on from NC_069503.1 coordinate 115,772,023, forward strand.
CAAACAAAGGCATTACTACAATCTTCGACGACGCCAAGCACCTACCTACAACATCGGAGACATGGTATGGTTATCCACTAAGAACATTAAATTAAGGACACCTAGTAAGAAACTTAGCACTTCTTTCATTGGACCTTTTCCTATAACAAGGATCGTGAATCCCAACGCTGTCACCTTAAGTTTACCCTCTAACTACAGACTACACCCCACTTTCCATGTAAGTTTACTCAAACCTCACTGGCAAACCAGATGCTTGGACACCTTAACACCTCCTGAAACTCTGATCGATTCGGATGACGAATATGAGGTTGACTCTATATTAGACTCCTGCATCGTCAGTGGTGTTCTTCAGTATTTGATTCATTGGAAGGGTTTCAGTTCTGAGGAGGATTCTTGGGAACCGTCTACCAATGTACATGCTCCCAGACTAGTTTCCTTCTTCCATAGGAGAAATCCGGATCGGCCTCGTTTTGTAGCTTCTGGGCAGCTACCCTGAGAGGGGGGGTATGTCAGGGTTTCTTGTCGCTCATCACCTATGTCCCTTTAAGGATTCTCTGGAGTCAGATTCCAAGCTTATATTAACCTGGTCACGCCCCTTCCACCTTGCTTCAGTATTGTTTTGAGCTCACTAGTTCAAGTTCCTATACTCTGCAGGTGAAACTTTCCAGGCTCTCTGTATTACTCGAAGTCACGGATTACCTCCAATAACCACAGAACAGGATTGTTGGTGTTTAAAGACATTTCCCAACTGGATCTACACTTAACCGTTACAGGAATCAATACCTCTTACAGCAGCACCTCCTAACAACAAGTGAGACCGGAGCTATTAACTTTTACTTCATCTCCTCGCTGAATATTCCTTCCTCCTTGTCTCTGACCTCCGGTTTGTATTCTTTTCAACAAATAACCAGCACTAGAGCTCTCATTACCTGCTCTCTCCAAATCACCTCTGCCATTTTCAGAACGCAGCTGCTACACGCTGCACACGCTACTCACAGCGTGTCCATTCCTCTGCAGCACAAGTGCCTGTCAGCACACGCAGAACAGACTCACCGCTAACACAGTCTTGCACTGAACTCAGTTTACACAGGTGCCTGTTTCCTTGCATCAGAAGCCAAGTTACGCTCTGCTTATAATTTTGATTCAAGTTAAGCTAAACCTCTGGGAACTTCCTTATTTATTCTTTATCCTGATTCAGAAATACTGATCAGGATAGACACCTAACAGCAACTCTCTTTTGCCTTGTTGGGAATACTTAGCAACAGATAGCTTTAACCTGCACTGGCATACATTCAAACGTATTAGCTCCGCAGCTGAGATCCACAATCTAGCTAACTGTGATCCTTACACTAAGGCCTCGATGATTGAAAGTTCGTAATTTGCGGCGAGAAATGTGTATTTCTGACTCGCAACTCTCGCAAATTTCACGCCTTGCGTAATGATCGTATAAAGTGGGCACTCCATTGTAAACAATACGTTACGCGATAAGCTGTCCATAGTAAACTATAGACTTCGCCTCCTTATATCATTTCACGAACCTCGAAATGGGTTTCCATATATCATTGCGTCGCTTCGTAATTTTAATGATTCACTTTATTTCATATATTGTGTTTGCATATTTCAAAATGTAAAACTACAGTTATAGTATATTGTCTAAATACGTTATATCTTATTATTTTTAAAATCAAATAAATATTGTAAATAATGTTATTCATGTTATTTCGCCAAAGGATGTCTGGCGAGATATGTATGTGAGTTGAATGTGCGATTCGTATGGCGTATGTTTTTATATCATCGTAACATATCTGTGAAACTTGCGAGATTTACTCAGGTTACGCCCATGGAACGCCCATCTTACGCCCTCTCCTTCGCAATGAAACTCTCCTTCGCAATGAATTCTGCTTTTACTGTTCTGGTTATATTTTGTTATTCTTTTTTATTGAAATCGTACAATAAATATTTTTACGCTCTTTATTTAGATATTTTCACTCATTTGTATTATTACGAAATTGCGTATATGTTTTAAACAATGTTCAATGTGCAATATTTGTTAACCAATCATATTTATTGTTATTTATTGTTATATTATTGTTATAATACCTTGCAATACATTTATGTACGCATATTTATGAGTACTTCCTTAATATTCTCCAATCACAGCGTATTTTACATTTTACTCTGGTTACATGTATATTTATATAGATATCATATTTTATTCTGTGAGGCAGTTGATGAGATATTTGAAAATGCTTGCTGAGAGGTTTACAGTTGTGGAGAATGAAATCCTTGTATCTGCTCTGGAGCCAAACTATGACATGCTTTTTGGACCACAGAGGCGTGACACTAGTTTAAAGACAAGGGATGCAATCTGGGAAGATATTGCTGAAATGGTTAATTTAAATGCCACACATATAAAGACTGTTGCTCAATGTCGCAAAAGGGTTGCAGACATTAAAAGGAAAGTTCAAAGAAAGAATAAGAGGAGGAGGCGATTTTTAAAATATGAAAGAATATTTATTAAACTTTTAATGTCTGTAAACCCTAATGTGGACATTGAGCAACAGTCGACTTCAGCATCATCTTCCCAGACTTCTCCCTTGTGTGAAGAACATGTAGATGTCTCTGTTGGCCCAGAAAGTGATGTTTCACAGCAAAATAATTCTGAGGATGTGGATGAAGGTAATTTTTTTTTTCTTTTAATTTATTTAGTTAACATATCATGTTCCTTATAAAAAATTACATCAAGTTTATTTTAATTTAGTGCAAGAAGTTACTACATCACCAGCATTACTTGCTGAAAGCACTGAGGCAGCGTGTGGAAGTGACCAATTTGAAAATCCAGCAATTCAAAATATTGAATTCATCATTACCGGTATATATGTGGATATTTTTATTTTATAATCATTTAGCATGTAAATTTAAACATCAATTTAAAGGGACAATGAACCCACATTCTTTAATTTGTGAATAAGATACAGCATGCAATTAAAATCAACTTTCTAGATTATCAAATGTAATACATTCTCTTGCTATCTTTATTCGAAAAGCTATAATGTAGGTTTTTGGCAATCAACCTGGGTTGTTCTTCTTGATTGTTGGATAAGTTCACGCACAAATAAACGACTGCTGACCAAAATAATTGCTGGCTCCTTAGCTTACATGCCTTCTTTTTCAAATCAAGATAGCAAGAATATTATTAAAATTTGATAATCGGAGTAAATTAGATATTTTCTTAAAATTGCATGTTCTATGAGTGTGTTCAGTGTCCCTTTAAGCGTTGTATTTTTTTAATATATATTCATTTTTTTATATGACAAAGTTCCCTATAGACCAATATGTAAATCCCCTGATCTATAACATGTTAGGATATCTCCTTACATCTGCTAAGTTTAACCCCAAAAACCTGCTTCAGATTTGTAAATAATGTTAAAAGCACTTGTAATGGATGGTTATTAATTATGCCTCCATAAAAGGGATTTGTTATACATTAATGGATGCACAATATTTTATTTTCACTACTTGTAATATAGAAATTAATATATAAATATGTTTCTAAATAATTTCATTTTCTTTTTTTTTAAGATGATGAAAATGCAATTAGTACAAATGTGGTTGATGCTGCCAATGGAGAAGATTCTCAACCACATGAACAAGGTATGTATTCATTTACACCTTACCATGTTAATTTGTATGTTAATAAAGAATGTCACTTATATGTGTGTGCATTTTTAATTTAAATGTAAAAATAAAATTGTCACAGTTTTTATTTTTAACACATGAACTATCAATTCCTTTTTTCTTTTTTTCTTTATCATAACAATATTTTAAATATGTGCTTAGTGCAATTCAATTTTAATGTAGTTTAATATGATATTTGTTTTATGTCTAACAGGAAAAATTGAAGAGAATAAATGGGATAAAATGTGTGTTTTGATAGAGAATATAAACAACAATCTCACCATTTTAAAAGACTCTATGCTTCACAATTTAAAAAAAAAAAAGACTTCACAATCAAAAAGTAAGAAGACTTTTAACCAGAGTGATTGAAAATCAAAAAGAACAGCGTGCTCTAATGTTCCGAGAAAGAAGGTGGGAGGGAAGGGCATTTTATTCTGGGGTTAAAACACGTGGTGGACCATTTTATCATGCACATTAATATCTTATGTTTGTTTTTTTGTTTGTTATTTAGAAAGTTAATAAAAAGAATGTTTACAATTGGTCTTTTTATTTTTTAGATTTCTACACCATACAACACATTACATATTTTCACACATGTATTAAAGGGACGTGTACATTTGATTTATGATTTCAGTGTGGGGTGTTCACAAGTATGAATATATAATTAATGAACATGGATGTATATATCATTATCAAATCATGTTCTTACTTATATTAGTTTATAATACACATGTGTCTGCATATTTGTGTGCACTGTCCCTTTAATATTTTTAAAAAATAAACCTTACAAATATTTTACAAGTTTTTTATCTTCATTTATTTTAAATTACTATGTTTAACTCAAAGAATAATAATATACACATATTAAATTTATTTTCTTTTTCTATATTTTCTTATTGGTTTTTTACTAGCTTGAAGATTACCATCAGAATTCTGATGTCCTTTTCTTTTTCCATCAGAAATTATAACATCAGAATGTATTCCATCAATATCTGAATTACCTAAATTGGTTGATTCGGTTACAAATGAATTTAAATTTTCAGGATTTTCTGAAGAACTAACATTTAAATTTAAAGGAGTATTAGTACAATCATTTTTTTGACATAATAAAATCATTGACTGAGCTATTGATTTTAAAGACTCACTAATGTGTTCCAAATGTGTATTACTTTTTTCAACAGAATCATTTAAATTTTTAATAGCATGATTTTGTTTAACTATTTCTTCCTTAAATTCAAGCATTGTGTTATTCATAATCTCAAGTCTGTTGCGTAATAAATCATTATGTTGTATTAATTTATAACTAAATTCACCAACATCCTTATAAAATTCATTGTCCTCAGGACTGTTCTCATTTTCTGATGGTAATGAATTATTTTCATTTTGTAAAAAAATAATTGTATGTTCAGCTTCATTGCTATTGTTGTTTTCCTCCTCCTGTTCTATGTTACTATTTGAAAATGTGGCTTGTGATAAATCCAACACTACATTTATTGGTATTTCATTTTGAGATGATATATTGTTGGGTGGTAGTTCACTTTCAATACTTATTTCTTTATTAGTTATATTACATTCTAAATTATCCAACATTTCATTTTCATTAATATTAGATTCATTAAGATCCAATGATGGTGTCTCAAGATTTTCTTGTGAGCTTTCATTTTGTTCTTCTGCCACTAAAAAAAAAAAATGTTTTTTGGTTTATTTTATATTTATTATTTCACAGACATATTTAAAATTACATTATCCAGAAACAAAATAAAAATTACCTGTTCTTACACCAATATTAGTAAGTCCAGGAACTCCAGAAACCATTGCAGCTGGGATTAATTCTCTAATTATTTTTTCAGAATCAGAGTATGTGATTGGTACATATGTTCCACCACCTGTTTTCATTCTTTCAGTTTTTTCTTTTCCCATTTTTGCTTTAACTTTAATTTTTAAATCAGAGTATCTTTTTTTGCATTTGGTCACTGATCTGGGCCTAACACCTACAGCTGATACAGATTTTGAAATGTTTTCCCATATTGAATTCTTTTCAAAATTAGAAGTTTTTGCAGCCATGGATCCAAACAGTTTATCATACTACATTTGCATTTGCTGTGCTAATACCAGATTTTCATCTTCTGTGAATGCAGGGTTTCTACCAGACTCACTATTTTGTGATGATACTCCAGTTGGTAGAACCTATGAATACATTTTAAATGTCTTTTTATTAAAATAACATTACCATTAAATGTCATATTTCTTTAAATAAATAAAAGTAAATGTAAAATAACATATACAATAAATATATATAATATGGTGGATTATATGTACTTACCATTGTTAATATTTTCTGAATTTAAATACATTTATTTTTCTATTGGAAATGAAAATCGAATTTTAAGTTTACTCCTGAAAGTAGCATAGAGAATTTCACGCCATAAAAAGTGGACTTTTATAATGTCAAATTACGTAACGATTGCAGTTACGAATATTCACAAACACATTTACGAAGTTTATATTGAAATAGCGAAGGATGATTGCGTATGTTTTCACTGCAAAACTTTATTACAAAATGTGCAATGATCAAAAATGACGTGATCAAAGAGCGTCGTAATAAGCAATTATGGAGACTATAAATATTTTGACGTAATTTTCAAAAAAGTGCGCGAAATTCTATTTATGAGGGTAAGTTTACGAAAATTATTTCGAAATATATGATTTTAAATTTAATAAAATATTTAATTTACAATTCTATTTAATATTTATTATTACAGATGGCAGAATATATATATTATACATTATTTCAACATAGAAGATTTCAAAGGAGAAGAAGGAGGTTGATAACACATCATACAAATAGGATAGAAATCTTGAATGAAAATGATGTTGAACAATCTCAAGGATTAATTTCAGAAACAACAACCATGAGGACACACAGGGTATACAGGCCCAGAACATACAGAGAAAGACAATTTTTAAGTGACATGCCTGATGATATTGTATTTCAAAGATTTCGATTTAACAAATCAGTTATAATTACCCTTTATGAATTATTTAAAGATGATTTGGATCCTAGAACAAGGAGAAATAGAGCAATACCAGGAATTGTTAAATTATTGACCACACTTCATTTTTTGGGAACGGGTTCTTTCCAACATACCACCAGTTCTATTACAGGTGTGTCACAAAGTGCTTTTTCCAGGTTTCTTAACCAGGTAATTAATGTTTTCAAGAAAAATATTGACAGATTTATAACATTTCCAATGACTGAAAATGAAAAAAATATAATTAAGGAATATTTCTATGAACATTATGGAATACCAAATACTCTAGGATGTATTGACTGCACACACATACAAATTTGTGCACCAATTGATCATCCAGAAACATATTTTAACAGAAAGGGGTGGCACTCTCTAAACACTCAAGTTTTATGTGACCACAAATACAAAATTATTTCTCTGTTGTCAGCTTTTCCAGGGAGTGCACATGACTCGTATATTCTAAAGCAATCACTCCTTTATGAAGATATGAATGCAGGAATTTGTGGAAATGGTTTGATACTTGGTAAGTTATGTACTAAGATGTTTAATTGCCTAATACATAAAATTAATTATTTGTAATACTAACCATAAATCATACATCCAACAGGAGATGCAGGATACCCATGTTACAAATGGTTAATCACACCTGTCTCCAAACCAGCAAACAGAAAAGAAATGAAGTTCAATGACGCACACTCAAAAGCAAGATCAGCTATTGAACGTACATTTGGACTTCTTAAGAGTAGGTTCCGTTGTATTGATAAAACTGGAGGAGCATTAAAATATCAACCGACAAAGGCTGCAGACATAATAACTTTGTGTTGTATGCTTCATAATTTAGCCATTGAAAATAATCTAGATATTGATGTGGATTATGATGATGAACATGGAATAATTCAAAATGAATTTTCTTCACAGGACCCTGCTGTAAACACCAGTGTGAGGGAACACATGATTAATAATTATTTTTGATTTAAAACTGTATAATTACATTGCATTGCATTGCTTTACTTATGAATGCAATTGTATTAATTTTCTTTTTATTTCAAAATAAACAGAAGTCAGAAATAATACATGAGTTTTGGACATTTAATATTTATAATATAAAAATCTGAATTTCTAAATTCAAAGTTGATAATACAATTGATCAATAGACACTTTTTAAAAAAAATTACGAATACAGAATTACACATACGAAGTGGGTATTTAACATTACGCAAACCAAAAAAACCATTCGCAGCGTATGTCGAATGACGAAAAAACGCCCATTTCGAATACATACACGCAATCAATTTCGAACACTTTCATTCATTCCGATATTATATTCGCACTCCAGTGCGAACATCTTTACATCATATCATTTTAAAAACGAGCTTTCAATCATCGAGGCCTAAGTCTCTCTTGATAGGACTGGGTACGTCTTGTTTGTTTGTTTAGTCTGTTTGGTTTGTTTGTTTGATTTGTGTGTTGGTATTTTATGTTAAGTTTAATAATATTAAAAACCCCAATATTGTGGTACAAACCCATATCTATTAGAACACCTGTCGAACCATTGGAAATTCTTAAAGTTACATGTATGTTAATGTATGAAATCACAGCTTTTTGTATTGTTATAGCTGCCTATTTAGCTCACCCTGCGGGGTGGGCTGATGATGCAATTTGTAACTTTGTACCCTTTATTGGTCATAAATAAAAGTTTACAAAAAAAAAACTAAAGCTAAAGGTGAAATTTCCCATACACTTTATACTATTTTATACACCGGTAAAACAAGTCATTAGAAACACATTAAAGGGACAGCAAAGTCACAATGACACTTTTATTATTCAAATTAAAACAACTTTCCAATTTCCTTCTATTATCAAATCTGCTTTATTAACTTGAAGACCTTTGTGGCAAATCATATAATGCACTATGGTGCGCTAGCTGCTGATTAGTGGCACATACAAGCCTCTTGTCATTGGCTCACCTTATGTGCTCAGCTAGCTCCCAGAAGTGCAATGCTGCTGCTTCAATAAAAAGCTATCTAGAGAATGAAGCAAATATCATAATATAAGTAAATTGGAAAGTTGTTGAAAATTGTATGTTCTATTTAATTAATGAAAAACATTTGGGGTTTCTTGTTATTTTAAGTGAAAACCAAATTTAAAAAACACTGTCCCTTTAAGTCTGTGATCATGTGACAAACAGCAGCAGCTGAAGGTGCAGAATACACTTACTAAAGGGACACTGAACCCAAAATTTTTCTTTCGTGATTCAGATAGAGCATACAATTTCAGATAGAGCATACAAAAAAGGGACAGTCTACACCAGAATTATTATTGTTTTAAAAGATAGATAATCCGTTTTTTATCCATTCCCCAGTTTTGCATAACCAACACAGTTATAATAATATACTTTTTACCTCTGTGATTATCTTGTATCTAAGCATCTGCAAACTGCCCCTTTATTTCAGTTCTTTTGACAGTCTTGCAGTTTAGCCAATCAGTGATGGCTCCCAGATAACTTCACGTGCATGAGCACAGTGTTATCTATATGAAAAACATGAACTAATGCCCTCTAGTGGTGAAAAACCTGTTAAAATGCATTCTTAAGAGGCGGCCTTCAAGGTCTAAGAAATTAGCATATGAACCTCCTAGGTTAAGCTTTCAACTAAGAATACCAAGAGAACAAAGAAAAATTGGGGATAAAAGTAAATTGGAAAATTGTTTAAAATTACATGCCCTATCTGAATCATGAAAGTTTTTTTTGGACTAGACTGTCCCTTTAAGCAACTTTCTAATTTACTCCTATTATCAATTTTTCTTCGTTCTTTGCTATCTTTATATGAAAAGAAGGCATTTAAGCTTTTTTCTTCGTTCAGAACTCTGGACAGCAGTTTTTGATTGGTGGATGAATTTATCCACCAATCAGCAAGGACAACCTAGGCTATTCACCAAAAATGGTCCGGCATCTAAACTTACATTCTTGCATTTCAAATAAAGATACCAGGAGAATAAAGAAAATTTGATGATAGGAGTAAATTAGAAAGTTGCTTAAAAATTAATGCTCTATCTGAATCACAAAAGAAAAAATTTGGGTTCAGTGTCCCTTAAAGTCTTTACTAACAACAAGAATCAGTCACAGATCAGTGGGATAAACGTTCTGATGATAAACAGGTGCAGCTAATAGAAATAAGAAATGTATTATAAAATAACCTCATTAGAAATAAAATAATATGCAGATCACAAGATATTTATGATTAGATCAGTAAATGTGATTAGACTGATACAACAGGGCCATAAGCTGAGTGATATTTATTACTGGAGCAAATAGCAGCTTCACACTAATATTAAATGAAAATGGTTTATCTGGGCTCTACAGTTAATTATAAACCTATAGGGAAATAGAGGATTCTGGTTGGCTGATACTTAAAGTGAATGTAAATTTTGATGCTAAAGTGCTCTTTTTTAAAAAAATTCGATTAAAAACAGGGGCACTTTAATTCATCAAAATTTACATTTCACTCCTGTTGAGAAAAAAAAACTTACCTTTTAAACTTGACATCAGCTCCAGCTTCCTCCGCCCGTTGCAAAGCCTCTTCCTGGGTCTAAAATGAGGAATCCGGCTTCCTCCAATCACAGCGTTGAATCAGACACTGATTCCCCCTGGGAGGAAGCCGTGATTGGAGGATGACCTATCCATCATTTCTGACATCAGAAATGGCTTGCAACGAGCGGAGGAAGCTGGAGCTGCTGTCAAGTTTATAAGGTAAGTTTTTTTTCACAACAGGAATGAAATGTAAATTTTGATGAACTAAAGTTCCCCTGTTTTTAATCAAATTTTTAAAAAACGGGCACTTTAGCATCAAAATTTACATTCACTTTAAGAATCTGTTGCTCATTGAATAACAGGAACACCCCCCACAAATGTATTATTGGACAGACCTCCTCATGCTTGAAAATATGGCTTGGTTCTGCTACAAACATTCATTTTACAAACTGCTATAAATCATTATGTATTAAATTAGCTTTTTAAATGGAAGAACTAAACAATAAATTCATTAGCACAGCATGAAAAATATAGAAAACAAATTAAATAAGTACAGTTGAGGGTTTTTTTTAATATAAACTCAGTTTCTTATATGAAGTGAAATATTTATCATAACAAAATACAGAACAATATTTTCTCAGTATTATATAAAACACAACAGTGTGAAGCTGTTAATAAAGATTTATGTCAGGTTTTGCATATTACCGTTTAGCAGAAGCTCTGTAAGTATGAAGTCTCTCTGGTTCCTCCTGTGATATCACTGAGTGTTACACAGATATTTATACTTATGTGGGAGGGTCACCTTTCTCTGTGTGACTCACATGAGTAGAACTTGTCAGTTGGGAGACAATGACCTAGATTTGGAGTTTGGCGTTAGCCGTGAAAACCAGCGTTAGAGGCTCCTAACGCTGGTTTTAGGCTACCGCCGGTATTTGGAGTCACTCAAAATAGGGTCTAACGCTCACTTTTCATCCGCGACTTTTCCATACCGCAGATCCCCTTACGTAAATTGCGTATCCTATCTTTTCAATGGGATTTTTCTAACTCCGGTATTTAGAGTCGTGTCTGAAGTGAGCGTTAGACATCTAACGACAAAACTCCAGCCGCAGGAAAAAAGTCAGTAGTTAAGAGCTTTCTGGGCTAACGCCGGTTTATAAAGCTCTTAACTACTGTGCTCTAAAGTACACTAACACCCATAAACTACCTATGTACCCCTAAACCGAGGTCCCCCCACATCGCCGACACTCGAATCATTTTTTTTAACCCCTAATCTGCCGACCGCCACCTACGTTATCCTTATGTACCCCTAATCTGCTGCCCCTAACACCGCCGACCCCTGTATTATATTTATTAACCCCTAACCTGCCCCCACAACGTCGCCTCCACCTACCTACAATAATTAACCCCTAATCTGCCGACCGCAAAGCGCCGCCACCTACGTTATCCTTATGTACCCCTAATCTGCTGCCCCTAACACCGCCGACCCCTATATTATATTTATTAACCCCTAATCTGCCCCCCTCAACGTCGCCTCCACCTGCCTACACTTATTAACCCCTAATCTGCCGACCGGACCTGAGCGCTACTATAATAAAGTTATTAACCCCTAATCCGCCTCACTAACCCTATAATAAATAGTATTAACCCCTAATCTGCCCTCCCTAACATCGCCGACACCTAACTTCAATTATTAACCCCTAATCTGCCGACTGGAGCTCACCGCTATTCTAATAAATGTATTAACCCCTAAAGCTAAGTCTAACCCTAACACTAACACCCCCCTAAGTTAAATATAATTTAAATCTAACGAAATAAATTAACTCTTATTAAATAAATTATTCCTATTTAAAGCTAAATACTTACCTGTAAAATAAATCCTAATATAGCTACAATATAAATTATAATTATATTATAGCTATTTTAGGATTTATATTTATTTTACAGGTAACTTTGTATTTATTTTAACCAGGTACAATAGCTATTAAATAGTTAAGAACTATTTAATAGCTAAAATAGTTAAAATAATTACAAATTTACCTGTAAAAGAAATCCTAACCTAAGTTACAATTAAAACTAACACTATACTATCAATTAATTAATTAAATAAACTACCTACAATTAACCTAACACTACACTATCAATAAATTAATTAAATACAATTCCTACAAATAAATACAATTAAATAAACTTGCTAAAGTACAAAAAATAAAAAAGAACTAAGTTACAAAAAATAAAAAAATATTTACAAACATAAGAAAAATATTACAACAATTTTAAACTAATTACACCTACTCTAAGCCCCCTAATAAAATAACAAAGCCCCCCAAAATAACAAAATGCCCTACCCTATTCTAAATAACTAAAGTTCAAAGCTCTTTTACCTTACCAGCCCTGAACAGGGCCCTTTGCGTGGGAATGCCCCAAGAAGTTCAGCTCTTTTGCCTGTAAAAAAAAACATACAATACCCAAGCCCCCCAACATTACAACCCACCACCCACATACCCCTAATCTAACCCAAACCCCCCTTAAATAAACCTAACACTAAGCCCCTGAAGATCTTCCTACCTTGTCTACACCATACCAGGTTCACCGATCCGTCCTGAAGAGCTCCTCCGATGTCCTAATCCAAGCCAAAGCGGGGGGCTGAAGAGGTCCATGATCCGGCTGAAGTCTTCATCCAAGCGGGAGCTGAAGAGGTCCATGATCCGGATGAAGTCTTCATCCAAGCGGGAGCTGAAGAGGTCCATGATCCGGATGAAGTCTTCTATCAACGGCATCTTCAATCTTCTTTCTTCCGGATCCATCTTGCAGACCTCCGACGCGGAACATCCTGCTGGCCCGACGGACTAACGACGAATGACGGTTCCTTTAAGGGACGTCATCCAAGATGGCGTCCCTCGAATTCCGATTGGCTGATAGGATTCTATCAGCCAATCGGAATTAAGGTAGGAATATTCTGATTGGCTGATGGAATCAGCCAATCAGAATCAAGTTCAATCCGATTGGCTGATCCAATCAGCCAATCAGATTGAGCTCGCATTCTATTGGCTGATCGGAACAGCCAATAGATTGCGAGCTCAATCTGATTGGCTGATTGAATCAGCCAATCGGATTGAACTTGAATCTGATTGGCTGATTCCATCAGCCAATCAGAATTTTCCTACCTTAATTCCGATTGGCTGATAGAATCCTATCAGCCAATCGGAATTCGAGGGACGCCATCTTGGATGACGTCCCTTAAAGGAACCGTCATTCGTCGTTAGTCTGTCGGGCCAGCAGGATGTTCCGCGTCGGAGGTCTGCAAGATGGATCCGGAAGAAAGAAGATTGAAGATGCCGTTGATAGAAGACTTCATCCGGATCATGGACCTCTTCAGCTCCCGCTTGGATGAAGACTTCAGCCGGATCATGGACCTCTTCAGCCCCCCGCTTGGGCTTGGATCAGGACATCGGAGGAGCTCTTCTGGACAGATCGTTGAACCCGGTGAGGTGAAGACAAGGTAGGAAGATCTTCAGGGGCTTAGTGTTAGGTTTATTTAAGGGGGGTTTGGGTTAGATTAGGGTTATGTGGGTGGTGGGTTGTAATGTTGGGGGCTTGGGTATTGTATGTTTTTTTTTACAGGCAAAAGAGCTGAATTCTTTGGGGCATGCCCCGCAAAGGGCCCTGTTCAGGGCTGGTAAGGTAAAAGAGCTTTGAACTTTAGTTATTTAGAATAGGGTAGGGCATTTTTTTATTTTGGGGGGCTTTGTTATTTTATTAGGGGGCTTAGAGTAGGTGTAATTAGTTTAAAATTGTTGTAATATTTTTCTTATGTTTGTAAATTTTTTTTATTTTTTGTAACTTAGTTCTTTTTTATTTTTTGTACTTTAGCAAGTTTATTTAATTGTATTTATTTGTAGGAATTGTATTTAATTAATTTATTGATAGTGTAGTGTTAGGTTAATTGCAGGTAATTGTAGGTAGTTTATTTAATTAATTTATTGATAGTATAGTGTTAGGTTTAATTGTAACTTAGGTTAGGATTTCTTTTACAGGTAAATTTGTAATTATTTTAACTATTTTAGCTATTAAATAGTTCTTAACTATTTAATAGCTATTGTACCTGGTTAAAATAAATACAAAGTTACCTGTAAAATAAATATTAATCCTAAAATAGCTATAATATAATTATAATTTATTTTGTAGCTATATTAGGATTTATTTTACAGGTAAGTATTTAGCTTTAAATAGGAATAATTTATTTAATAAGAGTTAATTAATTTCGTTAGATTAAAATTATATTTAATTTAGGGGGGTGTTAGTGTTAGGGTTAGACTTAGCTTTAGGGGTTAATACATTTATTAGAATAGCGGTGAGCTCCGGTCGGCAGATTAGGGGTTAATAATTGAAGTTAGGTGTCGGCGATGTTAGGGAGGGCAGATTAGGGGTTAATACTATTTATTATAGGGTTAGTGAGGCGGATTAGGGGTTAATAACTTTATTATAGTAGCGCTCAGGTCCGCTCGGCAGATTAGGGGTTAATAAGTGTAGGCAGGTGGAGGCGACGTTGTGGGGGGCAGATTAGGGGTTAATAAATATAATATAGGGGTCGGCGATGTTAGGGAACCAGATTAGGGGTACATAGGGATAATGTAAGTAGCGGCGGTTTACGGAGCGGAAGATTAGGGGTTAATAATAATATGCAGGGGTCAGCGATAGCGGGGGCGGCAGATTAGGGGTTAATAAGTGTAAGGTTAGGGGTGTTTAGACTCGGAGTACATGTTAGAGTGTTAAGTGCAGACGTAGGAAGGGTTACCGCATAGCAAACAATGGGGCTGCGTTAGGAGCTGAACGCGGCTTTTTTGCAGGTGTTAGGTTTTTTTTCAGCTCAAACAGCCTCATTGTTTCCTATGGGGGAATCGTGCACGAGCACGTTTTTGAGGCTGGCCGCGTCTGTAAGCAACTCTGGTATCGAGAGTTGAAGCTGCGTTAAAAATCCTCTACGCTCCTTTTTTGGAGCCTAACGCAGCCATTCTGTGGACTCTCAATACCAGAGTTATTTTTATGGTGCGGCCAGAAAAAAGCCGGCGTTAGTTTTTCGGGTCGTTACCGACAAAACTCCAAATCTAGCCGAATGAGAGGGTCACACCTGGACTTTTGTTCTCATATAGATGTCTATTGTCCCCTCTGGTGTCACATGAATACAGAGTCCCTGCCTCCCCCCCCCCTCAGGGTGTGATTATCATATGGATAAGTAAGGAGGAAACAAACTGTTTATTTAAATGTGAGATTTTCTGTTGTGTCCTAAAATATCTCAGGATACAGCATTATATTATGTTTTTATTGATGGGAATTGTTATCTTAACAGAACTTAGTTGCAAACAGATGTATAATATTAACCTGTTCTTAGATACATATGAGATACAGATATAGGAGCAGCAATACACTACTGGGAGCTAGCTGAACACATCTAGTTAGCCAATCACAAGAGATAAATGTGTGCAGGCACCAATCAGCAGCGAGCTCCCACTAGTGTAGGATATGTGCATATTCTTTTTAAACAAAGGATACAAAGAAAACAAGGCACATCCAAAAGAAGTTAATTTAAAGGGACATGAAACCATTTTTTCTTTCATGATTCAGAAAGAGCATGGTAATTTTAAACAACTTTCCAATTTACTTCTATTGTCTAATTTGCTTCATTCTCTTGATATCATTTGTTTAAAAGCATATCTAAATAGGCTCAGAAGCTGCCGATTGGTGGATACAAATGGGTGACTTGTGTGATTGGCTCACCTATGTGCATTGCTATTTCTTCAACAAATTATATCTAAAGAACTAAGCAAAATAGAAAATAGAAGTAAATTGGAAAGTTCTTTAAAATCGTATTCTCTATCTGAATTATGGAGTGGAGTAATATATAGTGATCTGCCCCACGTGGAAAAACGCACAGACTCACTGAGTTGGAGCGATTACCTAACACAATCGCTCTAAGGGCTAGATTACGAGTTTTAAGCGTTATGAGTTGCAGAGCTAACACTCGAATTTTAGAACTGCAACTTTTTTTTTTACGCCGCTATTACAAGTCTGTAAATACCGTGCGTTAGTTGAAGAAATGGAAGTGTTAAGCTTCATTGCGTAACTTACTGCACTCCAATACCAGTGCTGCTTAAGTCAACGGTAAGCTGGTTTTGCGTGCTTGTGCACGATTTCCCCATAGGAATCAATGGGGAGAGACAGCTGAAAAAAAACCTAACACCTGCAAAAAAGCAGTGTAAGGTCAATAATGCAGCCCATTGATTCCTATGGGGAAAATAAACTTATGTTTACACCCAACCATGAACCCCGAGTCTAAACACCCTAATATTACACTTATTAACCCCTACTATGCCGTCCCTAACATCGCCGACACCTACATTATAATTATTAACCCCTAATCTGCCTCCCCAACTTCACTGCCACTAAAATAAAATGTATTAACCCCTAAATCTAACCCTAACACCCCCTAACTTAAATATAATTTAAATAAAGCTAAATAAATATTACTATTAATAACCAAAGAATTCCTATTTAAAACTAAATACTTACCTGTAAAATAAAACCTTAGATAGATACAATATAACTAATAATTACATTGTAGCTATCTTACGGTTAATTTTTATTTTACAGGCAAGTTTGTATTTATTTTAAATAGGTAGAATAGTTATTAAATAGTTAGTAACCATTTAATAACTACCTAGCTAAAATAAATACAAAGTTACCTGTAAAATAAAACCTAACCAGTTCTACACTAACACCTAACACTGCACTACAATTAAATAAATTACCTACATTAATTACAATTATCTAAATTAAATACAATATTCTAAATTACAAAAAAAACAAACACTAAATTACAAAAAATAAAAAACAAATTACAAGATTTTTAAAGTAATTACACCTAATCTAACCCCCTAACAAAATAAAAAAGCCCCCCAAAATAAAAAAGCCCTACCCTACGCTAAATTA